>NC_056727.1:972746246-972874306 GCF_019279795.1 Protopterus annectens | reverse complement strand
CCGGCAGCTGGACAGTATACGTGACTATGCTGACACACATCACAGTGCACTTCCGCTACATGTACGCACTGGTAGGGACCATGCTATTCCACACAGAGACATGGTGGTACTGGCCTTTTCACAGACGCCACAGTGGTATTCCTGTTCCATGCACATGTGCTGTATGGGCACATGTGCAGGCTGTTGCACGGTAGATATGTTCAAATGTGTGTGGTGCATCACTTGACAGTCATGGTGGGTCCTCATGGTCCGTCACATGCTCCACAGCTAGCTACCTACACATGACTGCCATACATTGCAGTGTGGGCCCTCACGCAGTGTGGTGGTATGTCTGTGTTGTTTGGCTACATCCACATTCAATATAGCATATGACAGTCATCCAGGCATTGCCAACACAGATGTTGCTGGCATCATGCCTGCCATTGGGGTACCTACCAACAATACATACTCTCACTCACTACAGGGTTCCAATCCATAGATGGACATTGCATTGCCCCTGTGGACACATACATGGTACTGCCATGCACATGTTATGTCCTAGGACACTGTCCCAATGTCACCTCCAATCTCCGTAGCTGTTATATCCCGCCAACCTGGTTGTTATGTGTCTCTGCAGCAGCCCACTGAATTGACTGCTAGCCCATTCATGGACGTTGTGTACCTTGACCACCACACTACCGCATCTATCACACTACACATGGGTGGTACTGCATTGCACGTGTGGGACTGCATTTGTACACCCATGACTGGGCCATTCAGTATGGCATTGGGCCACATCCTCACATCCATGCTTCACACACTCATTGACGACCTCCATGCCTTTACTGGCACCCTTGTTGGCCTTCTGTGCACCACAGCACACCACATCCACATGCTGGCCACCTGTCATACCATTGCATGGGTGGTTGGTGTGGTACAGAGGGTAACAGATCAGACATTATCCCCTCATTGCCCTTCACCACCATTCCACATTCTGGTATTGCCAATGTACACATCCACCATCACATCATACCCTGTGTCTCACGATGTTAGGCCATGTGACTCCTGGACAGGTCACACAGTGGTGCAAGCATATCATGCTACCTACAACATGTCAGGTACATGTGGCATTACACAGTCCTCAATCTTGTGGCCCCTCATGTTCACTATTTGCTTACATACACAACATGCTGTCACGGAGTACTGTCCATGCCTACATATCCCACATCTACATACCTGGCAGCATTCTAGCTCCACCTGCTCATACTGCTAACAACCATACAGGTGTCGGTGTGGCAGATATATCGTGTAGATGTCATTGCGTCAGATACATCACACATAGTGCATACACATCACCTTTGCATAGCGACAGTCATGCACTGGGTATCACATGGATACTGTCCCTATACATGCATATCACATTGTACATGGTTGCTGTACACACACATGCCCCACATGGTGCTGTGATTGCCATATTCCACTGTGGCGTGGGTACACATCTGCAGGGCCACACATATCTGGACTATATGTCTTGCTGGTACATCTTGCTGGTACATTGGGTGCCCTTGTACCTGTGCCATACACACATGTACACACGGGCAGTGTTACAATAACACATTCGTGGTGTACCTTCCACAACGGCTACAACTTTACATGTCACGGTATAGTCATGCCATGATGTATACCAGGCTCAGACAGTTTACATATGCAGATGACTGACGGGGAACACATCTGTATTCACCTGCATACCACTTACACAGGGATGTCATCTACTCTGCCATGGGCCATGTTCTCCGCATTACTGATGCATGTAGTACTCCTACATGTCGTTTGCGGTGGGCAGGGTGAATGGAGCACTCCTGCATATGTGCACACATGCCACATTGCTCAGCCTGGGCGTCTGTGTGACCTCCGCAGACTGGACACACACCATGCTGTGGGACATAGGTCCTGTGCACATCCCACAGGGACACACTGTGACACTGGTCATGTGATAGCTCCCTTGCTGATAGGGTGACACATACACATGGTACCACCACAGCGGCAGTACTGTGTAGACATGCAGTTGACATCCACCTCTGCTGTTCAGTGGACACTACCATGGGGGGGTGACACTACTGTGTATATTGCACATGTGTTTACACACGGACCTGCCGGACGTCATTGTTGCACACATTGCACCTGCTACAGATCGTTTGGACATGGTTACTTGCTGTTCCTTCCATTTCGGGTGGCTATTCTACTACTACTCTGTCCCATATGTGCAGGCCATACATATCCTGTTTATGTACATAACACTAGGCCATACCTCCATCATGCATGCTATGCCTGTGATACTGTGTATGATGTCTGAACATATCCATCATGACAGCTTTACATTACACATACTTGACATAGTCACCCGTACTGTGAGGCATACATGCACGTCGTGTGCACATTCCGTATGACATCGACGGTATATGCCCATAAACATGTGTGCTGTGACACTATACATACATGTCCTATCCCCTGCTGTGGCACTTCATTGTTGGACATCCACTGCCAGCATCGGCGTGGGTGGTGGCATTGTTCTATGTTTTAAATCCCTATGGCAGCCCTTGAGTTATCCCGGCTGTGTACATGATGTCCCACTGCTGTGCACACGTTGTCCACAGTCGTTGGTATGCTCCGCAGATTAGCACTACATAACCACCTTTCACCACTCTCTGCTTTATGGACAGGTATCTTTACTTAGAAACACCGTTCACATACAGTGCAGATTCGTCATACATATCATGCGTTATACACGAGTACATCTCGTGGGTTCGACATACCTTTCCTGTGTTGTTTTCCGTATTCCGCTGGAATCTCGCTGGTTACAACAAAACAGTTTGTTTCACAATAAAGTGTTTGTTCGGTATGAACATACAGTTTGAATATCCTGTGAGTCTTCCTTATATCCGTCGTCACCTGCGGCATGTGGGTTCATCACGCCAATAGCTGTTCCTCGGTGTGTACTTATGCGCATATCACCTATGCATCTCCTCCATTCGTATGGTACACGTCGGAACTAGGGCATGGTTCATTCCTCATCTGGCCGTTGGTTCTTTGCACTACCTTCGTGGGGATGGTATGTATTGTGTTAGGTTATGTGTGACTGCAGCCGCTATGTGTGGCGTCAGGTACATTTCGCTGTGGTGTTAGCCGTGGATTGTTTGTGTTGAGTATGGTATTATGTTCGACATGTGGGTGTCCGTGTCCTGGCGGCGTCTGTCGTTGGCGTTGTGCATTCGGATGTGTAACATAGCTCTTGTATTCATGTACACAACGGATGCAGGTATGCATCCGCTGCTGATAGTGTTTCCCACGCGAGATGTTGCGGGTATGCCGCTGTCATTGACTGCCTGTATGTTTTTGCTGCTATTTCGGCTTGTATCCCTTTGATTTGTGCGGTGGGGTATATCGGCGGCTGTGGGTGACGGGTACGGGTTGTGGCCCTTGCATTTATACATACACGGTATGCTTGTGTGTGTGCTCCATCCCTGCTTGGGGTGCTGCAGGTTACCTGGCTGTTGTTCTAGGAGTGTTGGTTTTGTTGATGTCTTCTGGTGTCGGTATCGCCTGCATGTGTGCTTCCTGCATGTATTCCTCCGTCACATCGGTAGTATATCTGCGGTTGTTCATACGTGCCGACTATCCCTTGGCATTTTGTCACGGATGGTTACCGTCATTGTGGTCCTGTACTTGGGACGGCCTGTATGCTACCGGTTGCCACCTATTTGGGTGGCGATTGCTTGTTTAACACTCGTGGAACACACAGCGGTATTTACGGGACGGTACGTGGCCACGATCGGTGCCAGGGGAGCACATGCGTATTTCCGCGGTACATGACTGATGCTGTGTAAAGTTGCCGACGTATCGTGTTGACATTACCATATCGGCGCCATACATACAGTCATGGTTTGTACATGCGTCCTTTGCATCTCATGTTGGCTTTACTCCTGTGGTACATTCTGGGACATTTCCGCTTTGCATCGTTTTACGTCGCCACGCACCTAGCCAGTGAGGAGCTCTCTGTACTACTTTGTGGGTACTGCTGTACATACGCCTGTGGTTCCTATACTGTATGCCTACACATGTTATTCCACTCCGCCTGTCACATGTCACCTACATACACATTTTACAGTGGCACACACATTACACCCGCACAGCGGAACACACGACACCCTTACCTCACACATACACATACTGCCGCTTTCGCAGGGACGGCTGCACACAGTACCTACGTTGACCGCATCCCCGGCGGTGGTGTCTACCTCCGCCCTCATATCCTTAGAATATTCCCCGCACATGTCCTGTTACTGTACCGTGGTCTGGCAATCGTCCCAACTCGCGGATATGCATTTCTGTAGGTTGACCTTTCCATGGGTGGCGTTCCCTGCTCTGTCCACCCTCCCGGATAGTCGGGTTGTCGTTCACTATGTTTACTATGTAGAGATTTCGCGTCTTACTTCTCTGTCACCTTGCATCCCTGTGATTCCCTGTTGAACCTGTTGTACTTTATATCTGTGTATGTGTACATATATTTCTACGTGTGTAATGATATCTATCTCCATATCTGTGTATGCACATAAGTACATATGTAGACACCTTGCGAGCGTGGCAGCATACGGCTACGCCGTCTGCTGTCGGACCCACGTGCGGTTGAGGTGTTGGCGTTCCATGCTCCGCTGGCTGTTGGGTGTGCAGTGTTTGGGTGCTACCTATGTTGGAGTCACACATGGGACCGCACATACAGTACACATTACAGGCGGCCATGTTTGTGTGCCGTCCATTTCACTGTGTGTGCAGGTAGGGAGGTGTCAGTCCATGGGGCCTACGCTGTCAGAGTATGTGCTATACGTTCCCTCTTTGCCAAGGCATAGGCATATTGCGTACGCCTCCGTCTGCCTACTGGGGCTGGCACAGTGTGTTCATGGCGCTGAACGCCCTGTGCCTGTGCTTGCCTTGGCAGTTGTGGCGGGCTTGGTGGCCCTACACCATTATGTCCCTGCAGCAGCTGTTTCCGCAGGATCATATTATGTAGCATAGCACATACTATGAATATGTGGGCACATGTGCCTGGAGAGTACTGCAAGGCTCCACCGGATGTATCCAAGCACCGGAACTGTGATTTCAACATCCCAAACACACGCTCTATAATTATTCTGGTTTGTGCGTGTGCCTCATTATGGTGTTCTTGTATGTGTGTGTGTGCATTTCTGATGGGTGTCATCATCCACGGCTCCAGTGCGTAGCCAGCATCCCCCACAAGGTGACCTTGTGTGATGTCCCCCCTGGCGAATACCTGATACAGCTGTGAGGCATGCCAGATATGGGAGTCATGGTAGCTTCCAGGGCTGCCAGCACACACATCCATGATAATGCCCTGCGCATTGCACATGACCTGGCAATTGATGGAGGGGAATCCCTTGCGGTTTATGTAGCGTCTACCCTGCTCCCCGGGTGGTGACTTGATTTCTATGTGCGTACAGTCTATCGCACCCAGTACCTCCGGGTATTGTGCCACACGGTGGAAGTGGCGCATACTGCTAGCCAACTCCTCCTGAGATCTGGGGAAGGATATATACTCATGGGCATGTCGTAACATGGCATCCAGAAACTGGTGTAGTACCCTGGATGCTGATAACTGTGAGATGCCCATTATATCCCCGGTTGGCCTTTGAAAGGTACCTGTTGCCAGTGTTCGCAGGCTTACACATACCTTTGTGTCCACTGGGATGGGCTCCCCTCTGTTGTCTCTTGTTCTCAGGCGTGGCCGGCACAGCTCCACTATTTGCTGTAACGTGTCCCTGTCCACCCTGTAACGCTCTACTATTTCCAGGTCTTGCAGCCCCTGGTAGGTCGCCCTTGGTCTGAACACTCTCCTTCTCCTCTGAGGCCTACAGTAGTTGTCGGCACCCTCCTCCGCAACTCCGTCTGTCTCTAACACATACCGATGCATCACGGCCACGGCAGCACCCAACATATACATTTTAAAAGTTCCCCGTGTGTTTACACCCTAAAGTGCAGCGTTTGGGAATATGCGCTGTGTGTTGTGTGCATTCACACTTTATAGTGTTGTGCTCTACACCCGGTGATGTCATTGGGTGTGTCGGTGCTGCCGTATCTGTGTGTTATCTTCCGTGTTTTACCGTTGGCACTGCAACGCTGTTGCCTTTCGTGTTACATTACACTTGCCTGCATTGGTTTAGCTTTTCACCTTAATTTACTGTTTGTGCAGGTTGCACCTACTATTTCCTGGAGTGCATCCTGCAGGCACATGGCATCTCATGCATTTTGTCTGCCGCCGCCATTATGCTACCTCTCTACTTGGCTGTGCTGTATCGGTTCTTCGCTCTTTGCAATTCTGCTACATCCCCTACTTTCTTTGCATTCATATGCTCCTGTTTTGGGATTCTGCATGCAGAGTTGTCAGCTGCCGCCAATTGCCCTTCGTGGGTTGATTGGTGTTGATTGCTCATTACAACTCCAATTACACTGCTTCCGCATTTCCTCATATTCTCCGCATCACCTTCCTATATCCGTGGTTGTTGACGGGCCGGCCGTCACATGACTGAGTTGGGGAACGTAGTCATCCTCGTACACATGCATCTGTGCGCGCGTTCTGTACTCTCAGTGCATCTATTTCCTCACACGCCGGTGCTGATGCTGTGATGTGCATTGTACAGCCCCTGTTTGCTGGGCTCCAATGTGCTTCCTCCTACAGTGGCACACCCCTCTGAGATTGACATGTATTCCCTCTAGGCCACTCATCGGTGTATTACCGCTGCGCCGTTTGATGCAGCCTTACGCCGGCGGGGGTTTTGCGATTCAGTATTATCTGCCTCATTTGCATGGCATTGACTACTAATACATGGTTACGGCGCCTGACACCGCCGCCACTCCTTGGCAACCCTTGCGCTGTGGTTGTGGCTTTCCATGCATACTATGGTGTATTGTGGCTGTGATGCTGATGTGTCTTATACTGCTCTTTTATGACATTGTCATATTAATTCATTGTTCCGCACCTTCCGCGGACATGTCTTGGGGTTCTGCTCTGGTTTTTGCGTACATACCATTTATGTCGTTATTTACGTTTTCTGCATGTTTTCCTTTGACATTCTCGGTGTCTTTCCCCATTGGCATGTTGCACCAGTATGACACCTGACGTTGGCAGCCTTCCGTTACTCCTATGTCATGTTTGGATGACTGTAAACCGTTTTTTTGGTTTACATTGCCATGCCGTTATGCTACGCCTGTGCCACTTAGTGGATCGCTATTTGCCTTGATTTGCATGGTGCAACACCGCACATGGGGTGTTTAACATACCTACGCCGGAGGCGGCGCAACTCAGGCGTACGCCGTTGGTGCACGTGGGATTGTATCGTACCTGAATCGCTCGGCGGCCATGTCTGGCGTTGGGGTGCCTACGCCATGCGTGCGCCTGGCGCAAGTTTCATGAATCCCGGGGATTATGTTCAAAATCATGCTTGTTTTGCTGCAATTTCTTTAGTTTAGTTAGCTGCAGTCTTCTTTCATGGGAGGTGATATTTTCTTGCAGCTGATCCATCTTATCACTTGAAATGTCGGGCAAAAAACTGTTGGAAATTCTTTTCCAGCGTGATAATATCAGCTTTAAGCTCATCTTCCATAGGTAAAAAGAAGTCGATCAGTAATTCTACATTGTATGATTCAGTTCCTGCCATTTATGAAGTAACATTGGGTAGGTCTCTCCATAGCTGGGCATGTTTAAAATTCTCAAGCCTCAAGGAATAATCTTATGATGTCCTTCAAGGATGCATCTGCAGTCATCACATATGGGGTTGTCCTGCCTCAGGCAGCCCTTCGGTCGGCTGGATTCCAAAGTCTGAGTCTGGCCTCGGCTGATGTCGCACTTTCCCCGACGTCAGAGCGTCTGGGGTATAAAAGCATCAGCCGACGCCATTTTCCATAGTCTTTCTTGCCGTGTGGTGCCCGAAGCAGAAGCAGTTCGCAAGTGCCGGTCGGCCAGCTCCTGTGATTCAGCTACCGAAGACTTCGAAAAAGCTAAGTACCCCGTTGGGGACTCTTTCTTGCCTCAGCCGATGTCAGATAAAGTTAATAATTGTTTAACTTGTGGGAAACAAATACCTCATAAGGATTTCCACTCTTACTGCCTCCCCTGCCTAGGCCCAGACCACGACGTCTCGGCCTGTTCAGCCTGTGCTTCCTTCAACCGACGAACGCTTAGATGTTGGTCGGAGTTTGCAGAGGAATTCTTTGGGGCTAGTTTTGCTTACAAGATGCCGTCGGAGACTCCGACTTCGCATTTAGTTAAGAAACGGAAGGACAAGGACCGACACACGTGGGCCGTGGTTTCGGCTGAAACCATGGTCAGGCCTACCGTGAGTGTCTCAGCTGAAACCGAGTCCTTGGTACTTCCGATTACCGAAACCGCGCAACTGACTACCTCGGCCCCGGAGGCCCCGGCCGAGTCGGTTATTGAATTACCTACTGAAACTGGTGTCCAGGAACTTTCCAACACCATTCCTTTAGACAAATCTACTCCTGCACGTGGTGCAGCCAGACCTCCTGCATCCATGTCCATTAAGGCTTTCTCTAGGGCTAAAGCTGCTAAACTTTCTAAAGCTTTGCCTCCCAAGGTTACCTCTCAGAGACCCTCTACTGGCTCACAGATTCTTAGCTTAGCAGAGGATCTTATCTCCTTAATTAGAGGTTCTCAACCTCATCCGGACAGGGGCTCACAACCACCTCCAGACAAAAGGCCCAGGGTTGAGCCCTCTGACCCCCACTCCTCAGATGAGTCCTCTGATGGCTCTACTCTGTCAGACCACCAGGAGGAGGCTTACTCAGCCTACGAGGATTCTGATGCTGAAGAATCTATTCCTTTGGCCTCCCCTCCTGAAGAGTTTTCCTTTGGAGAGACATTACACTCTATGAGAGAACATTTTCAATGGCAGGGTCAGGAATTCTCTGATTCTAGAAAGAGATTAAGAACCGTTTTACATTTACCTCAGCATAGGCCTTTAGCTATACCTCCTGTTTTGAATGTCATTGATGATGTGTACTCTGATGCTAGTACAACCCCTGACTCTCTCCCTCCGGCTCCTGCCAAACCTGATAGGTACTACAGGGTCCCGGACTCACATCTTCACCTGTACAAGGCCCACTCTGCTGATCCAGAAACTATTTCCCAGGGCCCAAAAGGGGTTGCAGCTGCCACTGCTAGCAATCCTCTACCCTCTGAAAGGGAGTCCAGAGCTTTACAGAGATGGGGTAAAAAAGTGTATACTTCTGCAACTCTTTCCATGAGGGCATTAAATTGTCAATTTCATATGATACAGTACCAAGAGTATTTGTTAGATGAATTGCATAAGAAACTGTCTTCATCTGAACCCCTTGATCGCAAATCCCTTCAGGATCTGGTACATAACTCCCAGCAGGTTAGTAACCATTTCTTGCAGTGTGGTTATGATGCATTGGAAGCTTCATGTAGGTCAGCTATGACAGGTGCAGTCATACGTAGGCATGCCTGGCTGAAGGAACAATCTCTGCCAGACCATGTTAAAGCTAAGCTTTTGGATGCTCCAATGGAAAAGCAAAAATTATTTGGTTCCACGGCTCAAGAGGTCTTAAAGAAATTTGAAGAAAAGGCAAAATCTGTGCAAACAGTCAAAGACTTTCTGCAAGTCCAACCACCGAGATTCAGCAGAAATTGGCCTACTAAGAATTGTTTTTTTCCGGACTCAGACAGATCTCAGAGAGGCAGGAATAGGCATGCCAGAGGTAGAGGGCAAGCTAGAGGCTCCTACAGAGGCCGTCAATGGCAGCCTCCCAACCAGAGAGGTAGTGCAGGAACTACAACTGCTACACCAGGACAGACTCAATGACTTTGTTTTGACTCCGCCGACCAGGGCTCAATTAGAAGCACCTTTGGGCGGAAAGCTTTCTTTATTTTCAAAAAATTGGCACAGCATTACAAGGGACACATGGACACTGCAAATAATAGACAAAGGATACAGGTTCCATTTCCACACATTGCCAAAAAGAAAAGGCATGCCAGACCTGCCACCAAATCAGAGGGCAGAGGCTTTGAAACAAATTTCCAACTTAATACAAATGAAAGCTATAGAAAAGGTTCCTCTTTCAGAACAAGGCCAAGGATTTTACTCCAGATTATTCCTTGTTCAAAGAAAAGAAAATCAATGGAGGCCTATTCTCGACTTGTCCGCACTGAATACGTACCTCATTGTGCCAAAATTCAAAATGCTGACTCTACAGCAACTCCTTCCCATGCTGGGCAAGGGGTCTTGGCTGGTGACTCTAGACCTCAAGGAGGCATACCTGCATGTCCCTATCAGACAAGGTTGCAGAAGACACCTCAGATTTCTTGCAGGGTCAGAGCATTATCAATTCTCAGCATTGTCCTTTGGCTTATCTACTGCACCCAGAGTATTCACGAAATGCCTGGCATCAGTAATTGCACACTGCAGACTTCAGGGGATTCAAATTTACCCATATCCGGATGACTGCCTTATACAAGCAAGCAAACTTTGTTAAAGGACTTGGATTATGCCATCCACCTACTGCAGGCCTTGGGATATACAGTCAACATCCACAAATCAAGACTTGTTCCATCCCAAAGAATAACTTTTCTGGGTGCGGATCTAGACACAACCACCCAAATGGCCTTTCTCACAGAACAAAAACAAAAACAACTACCGGATTACTTCAAGAATCTGACAAGACAAACTCAGCTGACTGCAAGGAAAATCCTGCAGGCCCTGGGTTACATGGCATCTTGCATTCTTCTGATTCCACAAGCAAGGCTGCATATGAGAAAATTACAGTGGTACCTAAGGAGTTTATGGAATCAGCACAGTCACAGTTTAGAAACTTTGATCCCACTCATTCCATGCCTCCAAAAGGAATTTCTGTGGTGGGCTCAAGCCTGCCAGTCGAGCAGTGGGTTGCCCTTCAGCAAGCCAAGAGCCAACCAAACCATCACTACGGACGCTTCAGACCAAGGTTGGGGAGCACACATGGAGGGCAGATGTATCCAAGGACTATGGTCACAAAGGGAGCTACGCATGCACATAAACCAAAAGGAAATGCTGGCAGTGATACATGCAATCGAGGCCTTCAAACTTTTTCTTCATCAAGGCCACCTACTTATAAGGACAGACAACACCACAGTTATGTGGTACATAAACAAGCAAGGAGGCACCCATTCCTACCCTCTTTGCAGACTGGCAATGAATCTATGGGAACTTTCCTTGAAACTCAATGTACAGCTGCAGTCCCAGTTTGTGCCAGGGAAAGACAATATACTGGCAGACAGCTTAAGCAGAAATATCATGGATGCACACGAATGGATGCTGCACCCAGACATCTTTTTACTCATAACACAATCATGGGGAAGGCCGGAAATAGATCTGTTCGCTTCCCCCCACAATCATCAACTGAAGAAATTCTGCTCAAGGACATACCACCCACAAGCATGGAAAGTGGACGCTCTCTCTTTCAGCTGGAAAGCTCTAACAGTGTATGCTTTTCCACCTCTCCCATTAATGACCAAGGTCTTACTGAAGATCAGAACAGAACAGCCCAGAGTGATTCTGATAGCTCCAAACTGGCCAAGACAGCACTGGTACCCACTGTTAAAGAGCATGTCACATACGAAACCGTGGCCTCTCCCCCTATGGCCACTTCTACTGACACAGCACAGTTTCAAGACTCTGCATTCCAACCTGAAAACCTTGCAACTAACTGCCTGGAAAATACCTTGACCCCTCCTCAGGATAAGCTATCCCAGAGAGTGAAGGATATTATTATGGAAGCTCGCCGGCCTTCCACAAGGAAGGCATATTCACCAAAATGGAAAAGATTTCACACTTGGAACACAACAAAGGGCCTAGATGCGACAGTGATGAACATGGCACATATACTGGAATATTTGGCAGAATTGTTCCACAACGGCCTGTCTTACTCTTCCATTAAGATATATGCCTCAGCAATTTCAGCAGAATACAATGTTGATCCACCTGTCTTCTCTCATCCTCTCCTGAGACAGTTTCTAAGAGGAATCAAGAACATCAATCCTCCAAGGAAACCACCTCTACCTACTTGGGACCTTAACTTCGTGTTGGAAAAACTAACACTTCCTCCCTTTGAACCAGCAGCATCTGCAGATCTACAGTTTCTGTCTTGGAAGACTGCCTTCCTTCTGGCCATAACCTCAGCAAGAAGAGTATCTGAGTTACAAGCTCTAATGGCAGTGCAGCCATTTCTTATTTTTCATCAGGACAGAGTTTCATTGAGAACCAATCCTACATTTATGCCAAAGGTGGTATCCAGGGTATCTTTGAACCAAGCTATTCACTTGCCTACCTTCTTCCCACAGCCACAAAATAAAGGAGAGAAACTTCTGCACACCCTGGACATACACAGAAAGTTGCGCTACTACTTGGACAGAACTAAAAGTTACAGAAAGACTGACTAGCTGTTTGTAGCATATGCTGCTGGGGCACAAGGAAAAGCAATTTCCAAACAGAAAATTTCAAAATGGATAGGAAATTGCATTTGTTTTTGTTACTCCTTTCATGGAAAAACTGTGCCAGCTAATATTAGACCTCATTCCACGAGAGCCACAGCCACCTCCACAGCCTTCCTAAGAGGGGTGGCTACCAAGGACATTTTAGAAGCTGCTATATGGAGCTCCGTGCATACATTTGCCAAGCATTACAATTTACCTTTATACTCCAGATCCAGAGCAGGCTTTGCTACGGCAGTCCTGCAGGGTATTTTAGCTACACCATCCTTTTCTTAGTACCTCCACCCCCAGATTGGCTATGGTATTCTACCCATATGTGATGACTGCAGATGCATCCTTGAAGGACATAGTACAGTTTTGTACCTACCATAAATGTAGATGTCCGATAGGTATGCATCTGCAGTCAGGTTTACCCTCCCTCCTTCCCCTCTGTGGTATTTGTTGGGTGCTTACCCCTTTTATAGTGGTATTTCTTGGGTACTTACCCCTCTTATAGCTAGCTGGGAGGATCTATTATGGTGTATTTGTTTTTATAGTACTGTGCATGTTTGGATTTGTTTTTAAAATGCATCTCTCCAAATTTTAGCCTTCCTTAGAGGGCACCTGGCATCTGGGGCAAGAAAAACTGAGGAAAATGGCATCGGCTGATGCTTTTATACCCCAGACGCTCTGACGTCGGGGAAAGTGCGACAGCCGAGGCCAGACCCAGACTTTGGAATCCAGCCGACCGAAGGGCTGCCTGAGGCAGGACAACCCCATATGTGATGACTGCAGATGCATACCTATCGGATATCTACATTTATGGTAGGTACAAAACTGTACTTTCAAGAGATGCCTGCAAATGCAGGCATTGCCATTGTAGCCTTTTGTACTTGTACCTCTTGTTTTCAAGGTCCCTGTAGTGTTTCAAAAATTCAGGTACCTGAGTGCTAATGGAGAGATCATGATCCATTATTTGGGCAGAATTAATGTCAAGTAGTGGATTATCCTGTACATCCAAGATTCGTAGGAAATGATCATTAGTAGATTTTGTAGTTCCTTCTTTAGTTAGAACATCCAAGTTGAGGTGGTGTGCCCCTTGGCGCTGAATAACAACAAAGGAAATAAAAATAAACTAAACTACTCAGGGTGCAGAATAAAAAGACCAACTAAAAAAAAAGGAACTGCACCAAACTTACACAACCACAACGTTTATTTGCAAATTTATAAAAGGTAAAATAACGTTAGCACTTTCACGACTGCTCCTGTCGCTTCATCAGACAAACTAAGCATCTCTCCAACCAGTTTATATCACGTTAGCTAACAGCTGATAGGAATCAAATGTTCCAGTTATATAATTAAGACAAGCTAATGCTATAGTTAAAGGTACTAGAGTAAAATACATCTAAATTTTTTTTTTAAACAGTCCATAAATGTGCATAAGTGAAAGTATATATGAAAAGCATATCTAAAATCCGTGTAAGAAAGTTTGTATACAAAATATCTATAAAAAAAATTATATATATACATATATACAAGAATATATTTACATTGAACCATGTGCAGGGAGAACTCACATTAGAAAAATTTCTCTAAAAAACATACTGATTGCACCAGACTGGCCACGCCAACACTGGTGCCCCCTCTTGCGCAGTGTGTCACAGCTAGCCCCATGACACCTGCCTTAGACCCCCTACCCTGCTGTCACAGCAGGAGAGCCAGATTTTGCACCCCCAGCTTCAAACCCTGAACCTGGCAGCCTGGCTAATTACCTAATGTCTCCGTTACCATCCCTCAGTAACAAGTGTTGGAGGTCATGTTGGAGGCAAGGAGGCCTAGTACTAGAAAATCTTATGCTGAAAACGGAAAAGATTCTGTGCTTGGAACCAAACTCAAGGGATGGCCACAGCAGCACCCAATTTACCTCAGATTCTTCAATACTTAACTGAGGTGCTTCACAAGGACCTTTTCCCTCCATCAAAATTCACACCTCAGCCATTTCAGCTCATTACAACATGGAACCACCCCTCTTTTCTCACCCACTGCTCAAGCAGTTTCTCAGTGGGGCCAAAAACTTAAGACCACCCAGAAGAGCCCCAACTCCAGCCTGGGACCTTAACTTTGTATTGGAAAAACTCACTCTGCCCCATTTTGAGCCAGCTGCAAGTGAGGAGTTAAAATTCCTTTCTTGGAAAACAGCTTTCCTTTTAGCAAGCACTTCAGCAAGAAGGGTATCTGAATTACAGGCCCTTATGGCAGTGGAGCCTTTCATTATCTTTCATGCGGACAGGGTGTCCCTCAGGACCAATCCTTCCTTCATGGCCAAGGTGTGGTATCCAGTGTGGCTCTTAATCAATCCATTCATTTGCCAACCTTCTTTTCTAATCCACAGAACAAAGGTGTACAGATACTGCACTCCTTAGATGTGCACAGACAACTTAGATTTTACTTGGACAGGACTAAACCTCAAAGGAAATCTGAACAACTGCTGGTGGCATTTGCTGCAGGGGCAGAGGGGAAGGCTATTTCAAAGCAAACCATTTCTAAATGGATAGGCCATTGCATTCATTTCTGCTATAAGCACCATGGAAAACCCATCTCACAGGGGATTAGACTCCATTCAGCCAGGGCTGCATCTACCTCTACAGCCTTTCTCAGAGGTGTCCCTACCAGAGATGTCCTAGAAGCTGCTACCTGGAGTTCTGTACATACCTTCAGCAAGCATTACCATATGCCAATTTTCTCTAAATCCAGAGCTGGCTTTGCCACTACAGTCTTGCAGGGCATTATACCTGGTCCTAATGCTATCTCAATTCCTCCTCCCATCCTTAGCTTTGGGAATCTACCCAAATGTGATGACTGCAACAGTGAAACACGAAGAACATAGTACAATTGTGTACACTTACCATAAATGTAGATGTTCAAGTGTATTCACTGATGTTCGTGTTTCACTGTTGCAGTCAGTACAATTGGGTTATCCTGCTGGCAGGCAACCCGCAGTTGGCCTGAGTTCCAAAGTCTAGGTCCGGCGTCGGTTGCTATCGCCTCCTCCCTGACGTCAGTGCGCCAGGGGTATAAAAGATGCAGCTGACGCCATTTTCTTCAGTCTTTCTTGCCGTGTGGTGCCTGAAGCAAAAGCAGTTCGGAAATGCCGGTCGGCTGACTCCTGAGATTTTCAAATTCGAATTTCAGATCCAAAGTCTTCATTAAAGCTAAGTACCCCATTGGATAAACTTTTTTCTTGCTCCAGACCAATGTTAGAAAAAGTTAATAGTTGTAATTCTTGTGGGAAGCAAATACCTCATAAGGATTTTCATTCTTACTGTATTCCTTGCCTAGGCCCTGACCACGACATTGCTAGTTGTCAGTTTTGTGCTAGGTTTAACCAACGCACTATTAAGCGTCAGTACGATTTTGCATTTCATTACTTTGGCAGAAGATTCAATTATATAATGCCGTCGGAACAGCCGACTACCGGAGTTTATAAAAAGCGCAAAGAAAAGGACAGGCATCCGAGGTCCAAAACTGATGACGAGGCTTTTACTAGGCCTGTCGCCGGTTCTTAGTGAGGCACTTTTGCAGCCGCTGACACCGCTACCTCAGAGCCACAGGTCACTTCCGACTCCCACTAGGCAGCTGGAAACTCAAGGTATTGGACACTCAAACTATTCCCTCAGATGGGTCCGGAGCGGCTGAGCAGGCATCGGCTTCTGAGGGTGTTTTCAAGCCTACACAGTTGTATGTAAAACCAACTTCAGCTGCCAAGGCAAAGACTAAAGCAGCTCTAAAGACAAAGAAACAAGTACAGCATTCTCTTGGACAGGCTCCATGGCTAAAAAACATATGCTTAAAATGGCCGAAGACCTAATTACTTTGATCAGGGGTTCCCATCCCCATCCTGATAAGAGGCCTAGGCAAGAGATAGAATATGACTCTTCAGATCAGGTTTCCATTTTCTCTGATTCCTCTTCTGAACAGGAATATTCTCTTCCTCCCTACGAGGATTATCATGCTGAAGAATCTATCCCTTCAGCCTCTCCTCCTGAGGATTATTCTTTCGGGGAGACCCTGCACACTATGAGGGAGCATTTCCACTGGGAGAGCAAAGATTACTCAGAATCCAAGAAAAGGCTCAGAGACTTCCTTTTATTACCTCAGCACAGGCCCCTTGCTATTCCTCCTGTTTTAGACATTGTAGATGATGTATTTTCAGAGTCCGGTCTGTCTCCTGACTCTTTGCCACCAGCTCCTGTTAATCCAGACAGATAATACAGGGTTCCTGATTCACATAAATTTCTTTATAAAAACCCTGCTGCTGACCCAGAAACTATCTCTCAGGGTCCCAAAGGGGTCAAGTCATCCACTGCAAAAAAAAACTATCCCCTCTGATAGGGATTCAAGGGCCCTGGACAGATGGGGGAAAAAGAGTTATACTTCTGCTACCTTGGCTGTAAGAGCTTTAAATTGTCAGTTTCATATGCTTAAATATCAGCAATATCTTATGTCACTGCTTAAACAGAAAATGTTGACAAATTCAGATTGTGCAGAAAACAAAGAAATGCAGGATTTATTGCATGCAGCTGAGCAAGTGGGAAAGCATACTTTGCAATGTGGTTTTGATTCTCTAGAGGCCTCCTGCAGGGCCGCTGTTGCAGGTTATGTCATTAGGAGGCATGCTTGGTTAAAAGAACAGAATCTGCCCTATCATGTTAAAGCAAAACTTGTAGATGCTACATTACAACATGATACCTTGTTTGGTGTTAAAGCAGAAGCGATGTTAAAGAAAATGGAGGACAAAGCCAAATCTATGCAAACAGTCAAGGATTTCTTACAGGTACAGCCTCCCAGATTCAGCTGGAATTGGCCTACAAAGAATTGGTCCTTTCCAGTGTCGGACAGGCCACAAAGAGGCAGATACAGATGCCCCAGAGGCAGATCACAGCCCCAAGGCTCATACAGGCCTAAACAATGGGGTGCTTCTACCTCCAAAAGCGGAGAGGAAAAATCAAAGCCATACAGAAAACAGTCTCAATGACTTCCCCCTGCCAGTACCAGGCACTTACCTTCTGGCAGCTCCTTTGGGTGGAAAACTAGCACTTTTTGTACAAATTTGGCAAATGATCACCCAGGACAAATGGGTCTTAAATATCATATCACAAGGTTACAGGTTCCACTTTCACACCCTGCCAAGGCAAAACAGTATGCCAGACCTGCCACGCAATCAATGGGCAGAGGCACAAAAATAAGTTTCCTCCCTCATGGACATGAGAGCCATTTAGCAAGTACCACAACAAGAGCAGGGACTGGGATTTTACTCAAGGCTATTCTTGGTACCCAGAAAGGACAAAGCCTGGAGACCAATACTGGACCTGTCTATTACTAAACACATTCCTGGATATTCCAGAATTCAAAATGTTAACTCTGCAGCAGCTTCTGCCCATGCTGGGCAAGAAGGCTTGGCTGGTGACTTTAGACCTAAAAGAGGCATACCTGCATGTCCCAATCAGACAATCATGCAGAAGATACCTCAGATTTATAGCTGGCTCAATGCACTACCCATTCTCTGCACTGCCCTTTGGCTATCTACTGCGCCCAGGGTCTTCACAAAATGCCTGGCACCAGTAATTGCATTTTGCAGACAAAGAGGAATACAAATATATCCTTACTTGGACGACTGCCGTATTCAAACAGAGAACAAGGACATTCTACTACAGCATCTGGCGTTTGTAAAAAGATTACTAACAGACCTAGGGTACACAGTAAATGAAAAGAAATCAAAACTCGAACCCTCTCAAGAGATAATATTCCTGGGTGCAAGCTTAAATACAGCTGCCCAGATGGCTTATCTCACGCCAGACAAACAGACAACTAACTACTTATTTCACAATGTTGGCAACAAAGACCCAGTTATCTGCAAGAAAAATTCTGCAGGCTTTGGGCTTCATGCATTCTGCTAATTCCATATGCAAGACTGCATATGAGAAAACTTCAGTGGTTTCCCAAATGTGTTTGGACTCAACATTGCCACAGCCTGGAAACAGTAATTACCATCATCCCCTGCTTGCAACAGGGGTTTTGATGGTGGGCAAAAGCCTGTCACCACAACACAGGACAGCCATTCACCTTACCCACAGCCAGGCAGACATTGACAACAGATGCATCAGATTATGCCTGGGGGGCACATATGGCAGGAAAATGTATTCAGGGCACATGGTCCACAAATCAAATGCATCTACATATCAATCAAAAAGAGATGCTAGCAGTTCAAAATGCCCTGACTGCCTTCCAGGATCTACTTCATCCAGGACAACTACTGATAAAGACGGACAATACTACAGTCATGTGGTACATAAACAAGCAGGGGGGCACACATTCCTACCCCCTCTGCAGACTAGCCATGAACTTGTGGGACACAGCATTGACTTACCAAGTACATCTGCAAGCACAATTCCTGCCAGGAAGGATAAATACTCTGGCAGACGAACTAAGCAGAAACCTGCTGGATCCCCACGAGTGGAAATTGGATCCACAAGTCTTCAGCATGATAACAAGGAACTGGGGATGCCCAGACATAGATCTATTTGCCTCCCCTCACAACTGCCAACTACAGAGATTCTGCACAAGGACATCACAAACATGCATGGAAAGTGGATGCTCTATCTTTCAGCTGGAAAAACCTAACAGTATATGCCTTTCCTCCCCTGCCTCTCCTCCACAAGGTACTCCTCAAGGTCAGACAAGAAGCCAAAAATGATTCTGATTGCCCCAGACTGGCCCCCAATTCTAAAGAGCCTGTCTCAATGCCCAGCTTGGACATTACCTCAAATTCCTCACTTATTGACCCAACAAGACTGTCAGATACTGCACAGCCAACTCAGGACTTTAAACCTGGCAACATGGCGGATAATGTAGCCATTCAAGACACACCTCTCTCTAAAGCAGTGGTGGATGTTATTTTGGAGGCCAGGAGGCCTAGCACCAGAAAATCTTATGCAGAAAAATGGAAAAGATTCTGTGCTTGGAACCAGGCATAAGGTATTGACATGATTGTTCTGAATATTCCTCAGATTTTGCAATACTTAACTGAGATGCTGGATAAAGGCCTTTCCTTTTCATCAATTAAAATTCATGCCTCTGCCATTTCAGCTCATTACAATACAGAACTACCTATTTTTTTCACATCCATTACTAAGGCAGTACCTCAGAGGAGCCAAAAACATAAGACCCCCAAGGAGAGCACCAATACCTGCATGGGACCTCAACTATGTCTTGGAACAACTCACACTGCCTCTGTTTGAGCCAGCCTCTGCAGCTGATATAAAATTCTTATCCTTAAAAACAGCTCTGCTCCTAGCAATAATCTCCGCTAGACGAGTTTCAGAGTTACAGGCACTCATGGCTGTGGAACCTTTTCATCATTTTCCATCCTGACAGGGTTTTTCTGAGGACAAACCCTACTTTTCTGCCTAAGGTAGTGTCCAGTGTGGCCCTTAACCAAACAATTAATTTGCCTACCTTTTACCCAAACCCACAGAATAAGGGTGAGAGACTTCTGCATTCCTTGGACATTCACAGGCAGCTATGCTTCTACTTGAACAGAACCAAAACTTTCAGAAAGACTGAGCAACTTCTAGTGGCATATGCTGCAGGATCACAAGGAAAGCCTATCTCAAAGCAAACTATTTCAAAGTGGATAGGCCACTGCATTCGTTACTGCTATTCACACCATGGCAAATCAGTGCCTAAGGGCATTAGGCCACATTCAACCAGAGCAGCAGCCACTTCAGCAGCCTTCCTCAGAGGAGTACCAATCAAAGACATCTTAGAGGCTGCAACTTGGAGTTCAGTGCATACTTTTACAAAGCACTATCACCTACCTCTCTACTCTAAATCCAGGGCAGGTTTTGCCACTGCAGTTCTGCAGGGCCTGATAGCCTCTCCTAATCCTATTTAGCACCAGCCTCCCAACCTCAGCTTTGGGATTCAACCTAATTGTAATGACTGCAACAGTGAAACACGATGAACATAGTACAGTTGTGTACCTACCATAAATGTAGATATTCGAGTGTATTCACTGTTGCAGTCCAGGTTACCCACCCACCATCCCCCTTCTCTTTACTGGAACTTATCTGTACTTCTCTATTCTATACAACCTATGTGGTGTATTTGCTTGTAGATGAAGGAAAAGTTGTTTTTTGTGTATGCATGCTTATTGGCATTATTTAGCCTACCATTTTAGGGGCACCTGACATCTGGGACAAGAAAAACTGAAGAAAATGGCGTCGACTGCATCTTTTATACCCCTGGCGCACTGACGTCAGGGAGGAGGCGACAGCAACTGATGCCAGACCTAGACTTTGGAACTCAGGCCGACTGCAGGTAGCCTATATATATATATATATATATATATATATATATATATATATATATATATGTATTTAATTGCTTCCATTAGGGGGGCACCTGACATCTGGGTCAATAAAAACTGATGTAATGGCATTGGCTGCATACTTTATACCCCTGACTTCACAGAAGATGAGACATTAACCAATGCAGGACCCAAGACTTTGATAATTAGGCCGACTGAGGGCTACTGCAAGTAGATAACCCAAATGTAATGACTGCAACAGTGAATATACTCGAACATGTACATTTATGGTAAGTGTACACAACTGTACTGTACTGAAACCGTTTAAGAATAGTGATGGTACCCCCACAGTGCTGGCTTAAGCTCATACCACTCTTTCAAACCAGTAGAAGGGACGTGCCTTTGTTTTTGAGAAACCATGTCACCTCCAGACCTTTAAACCAGGGACAATGACTTTGAACTTCTCCATATCCTTTTCACAGTAAGTAAAACTGTGTACCATATCACAGCCAACTAGCTCACCCTGTCTGCCACATGTAGCCCATGAGGCATATCTAAACAATTTGACATCTCTCTCTGCCAGGCCTAATGCTGTATTCTGTTTGATTTCAACTATTCCATTAGCTTGTAAAACTACACCACATCAAGTAAATATGCGCAAAGATCCCTAGACTTAATGCTAGCTCTGTAAACCATTTTGATGTAGGCAGGTTCAAAAATATTCAATGTTGTTCTCACCAATATTGCCACCTTGTCCTCAGCATGTACATTTACCACTTCACTAGTCAAATCTGACCACTGTTTGGTACCACTCACTGAGGGTAAAACCTGACTTATGAGAATGCCCTTCTGTTTTTAGAGACTACTCTAAGGCAAACCTAATCCAGCTAACAGATGACCTGCTGAAATTTAAGTACCCTCCCACCTTGATGAACCCATCTCACAAACGTTGCCACATTTGTAGATAACGTATATGGCCACGTTAAAGCATATATTAAGGCTTCTGTCCCCATAAGACATAAATACAATGCCAAATTCATGAATAAAACTGTAAGGTGGAACCCTAAAAAACTATGAGGAAACTCATAACCTGTAGAAATGAACTTTAGTACCCCATCATCTTGACATGGTCTGATCAAAAATAAAATCAAGTCTTCCAAAAGTAAGTATGAATTAATAATCGCTAAGGACAGCCACAGTCATTTTCAGCTGAGTCAGGAAACCTTAGAGGAAATGCCCAACAGTACTTGGAAGTAATGCATAAACTCAATCATCCCGATTACACAGCCAGCATATTAGACAAATTCAGCTCTATCTCCCAGTAACTTCACCAGCGTATTAGCACACCAACACAATCCCCTCTAATCACTTTCAAGCACGTCCTGAAAGGTATCACCAAATCCAAAATGACTTTAGTGTGTCCTGATAATGTGCCAGGCTGCCTTTTTTGTTAGCACCAGAAACTGCCTTGTAGACTCTGTACTAAACCTGTTCAGCTTCAAGTTCACTGGATTCCTACCAGAGGAATGGGAGAATTGCAGTAGTTATTTGCTCCACAAAGGAGGATCCACTACCAGTCCAGGGAACTATATACTTGTAAGCCTCACCAAGCCTCATCTGTAAAGCAATTGAATGCATCATTACTGAACTTATTAAGGACATAGGCAGTCTAGAAGTTGGATCCTGCATCTGAACCTAGTGGGCTTCTTTGAACATGTCACTGATGCATTAGTCTTGTTCACATTGTTTCATGCTGCTGACCTGGACCTGATAAAGGCCTTTAATACCATCCCACCTTCTGGAATGGTTGACGGGCTTACCAAGCTAAATGGAAATGTGTATGTTACCCACTGGCTGGTTGACAGAACCCAGTCTGTTATTGTGAGTGACATGTCCTTTTTAAAAATAATAGATGTTATGTGGTCCTATCTCGCCTACATTCCTTACTCATGGGTTCGGAGCCGAGAATCGGCTCCGACTCGGCCAAATTTCTCTATCATGAAGTCTCTAATTGGCTGGGCTAACCCAGTATCCCAAGATGCACCTTGCCTTAGCCCTAGCCCTAGCCCTAGATCTCATTTGCCGCTCGTAGAGTTAGAACGTGGTCTTGCTTGGCTGTGGCTAAGTACCCTTTCAAATACTTTTTCTAAGTATTTTAGCAGTCTGTTATTTTACAAAACCTATTTTAATAGCTAGTTTTCTCCTTGTCTAAGTTTCATTGTGAGTGTTAGTGAGATTGGGTGTTTGTGGTATCCCTTTGGCAGGCTAGGCCCGTTTAAGTTAGAGGACCTAGTCCTCTCCTATGTTGTTTTTCTGGTGTTAAAACTGTAGTTGGATTTGTTCTTGTCTTTCCCTGCTACTCCAAGAAATGTTTGATTTAGAGTTCCTTGTCCGTTAGTGGTGTTTGTTTTCCTGCGTTCCTCTTGTGTCGTTGTCAGATGACAGTGTGCTGTTATTTTTTACCATGTCTAAAGAGCAGAAGGAGCATAAACCCTCCAGGTTTAAAAAGTGTACTAAATGTGGCTACAAAATGTCTATTATGGATGGCCATGCCATCTGTGTGTATTGTCTTGGTGCTATTCACCTGCAGGAGTCCTGCAGTTTCTGCCATGCTTTTAGTGCGAGGGTACTGCAGGAAAGAAAAAATAAACTGATTTTGAAGGGCCTGATTAAGCCCTCTTTTGAGGAGTCCTTAGATTCTTCTTCCAGTCCTAAATCTAAGCTTTCCAAGGCCAAGAAGAGATATCCAGCTCCTTCTGCTTCCTTGGTGCCCCCGGAGAAGGTTACAATAGTGGTTGCTGCCTCCTCGGCTCCATTGTCCTCAGGGCCGCAGGAGACTGTCTCAATTATGGATATTTCCTCCTCAGCTCCATTGTCCTCAGGGCCGCAGGAGACGGTCTAGATTATGGATATTTCCTCCTCGGCTCCATTGTCCTCTGGGCTGCAGGAGAAGGTTTCGATAGGGGATACTACCTCCTCGGCTCCATTGTCCTCGGGGCCGCAGGAGGTATCGGTGGTGCTGGAGTCGACCTCTGCTCCGATATTATTGGAGCCTATTCAGAGCCGGTCACCCAGTGTCAGGCATGTGTCTTCGGGTAGGAGAATCCCAATCTCCTTCTATTTCCTCCAAATCCTCTAGGCTGTCTGATTTGGATGTGGATAGGGTGGTCCAGAGGCTCCTGCAGTCGCCAGTGCTAGCAAAGCTGTTCTCTGCTCTGACCCAGTCCCCATTCTGGTACCTGTGATTCCTCCTCCGAGCACCCATGTGTCGTCAGAGCTGGAGTGCTCCATGCCGAGTGATGTTCTCGTGTCGGCTCTGATACCCCATGTGAGTCTATTGGAGCTGGCGTCGGCTCCAACCATGTCGGTTCCGTCCTCTGATTTCGGTACTCGGGTTTCCTCAGTCGGACCCGAGGGGGATACCTCAGGACTACTGTCGGTTCTTAGCCTCCCTCTCGGTGCTTCGGCTTGGGGAATCCCGACTCCGGTCGTGGTCTCGGAGATGGGTCGGTCCTCGGATTCGGGGGGACCTGCCTTCGATGCCATGAGGAGCGCACTGGCCAGATCATCAGTTACATCATCTGGATCGATTACTCCATCCCCTTACACCCCGGCTAGAGCATATCCTTGGATGGCAGAGCCCGAAGGTTTGGGGATACCCCCTTGAGCGGTCCCCTACTTTCTGAGGGCCCCTCACAGTCGGTGCATGAGGAGCCCCCTAGTATGAAGTTGTGCAAGAGGAAGCACATAGACTCCCAGGACGAGTCCCTCACTTCCGATACCGACCTCGAGGAGTCAGAGGGGTCCTCCAAGTTGTCCTCCGATGATGTCTCTTTCTCCGACATCCTGGAGATTTTGAGACAGAGAGTCGACTGGCCTTCCAAGACCACCTCTGAGGAGGAGTCGGTATTCCTCAAGATCTTCGGAGTTCAACCCTCCGCCTCCTGGGTGTCTCCACCCTTCAATGAACTCCTGGACTTGATTTGTTGAAGGGTGTGGGAGAGCCCTGATTCCGTGGAACCGGTGCCCAGACGTCCAAACAAGTTTCTGTTGGCTCCCCCCGGGCAAAGAGTTCCTTACCAAAGGGGTTTCGGTAGTTTCCTTGGTGGTGGCAGCAGCCACTCAGCAGGAAGTTGCAGAGGCTTCTCCTTCAGTCCATCCTACAAAGAAGAAGTCCAGGAGTATGGACCGGTATGGGAAACGTACCCTGTCTTCAGCGACCTTTACCTTACGGTCATTGAATTACCTCTGTCATTTCACTCGGCTCCAAAGAGATGATCTGAAGGAGCTAGGAGATACTCTGATGGGTAACATGCCTGAGGTGGTAGCGCAAACTGTTAATGCCCATTTGTCTACCCTAGGTTCCATTGTCAACTCGTCTATGAGGCTCATATCTTATGCAGCCGAAGGGGTGAGTAGGGCAGCTAGCTCAGGTGTAGCTCTTAGAAGGCAAGCCTGGATGTGCCTGTGTAATTTCACGGAAGCCTTTAAGTCTTCCTTCACTGACGCCCCCTTTGATGGGTCCTCTCTCTTTGGACCCAAAGTGAAAGACACCCTCACCAGATGCGAACAGGAGGGAAAGACCCTATCTGCCGTAGGGGCCAGATGTTCTTCGTTCCACATTGCTGCAGTCCTTACTATTGGGTAGTCCGCTGTCCAGTCGGCGGACCATACCAGTAAGGCTGGCTGGTCGGAGTCAGGCGCATTAGACGCTGAGTGCAGTACGGGTACTAACTGACCCGCGCCGTGATCCGCTCCGTTTTTTGCCGCATGGTCCCGTGCAGAAGCAGTTTTGGCGAGGCGGGTTGGCGTTCTCAAATATTTCGCCGAGCGAGTTTCAGACCGATCAAGTTGTATTCCCCGCCGGTTAACACATTTTTTTTTTTTCTTGCCTCAAGTATTTAACGGGATGTCGAAAAAGAGTGAATATGTATTTTTTGTTGTAAGAGAAACTCCCACCTCATATTACATACCATGTGGATGCATTACCTGGTTTAGGAGTACCGCACGGCGTTGGATGCCGGCGCTCTTGTGCTGGGAACAATAACTCATTAAACTATTACTGACTGGTTGGGCTGCCAGTTTGGTGTTTGGCTTGCAATTATAAATGCCCAATGATGCCGGCCCGGCCCAGCCTTCAACCAGGACAAACAGGACAAAACAGCGAAGCTTCGGGTTGGACGAACGCTGATCCCGGAGGTGGTTCTGGGGAAAGGTTTTGTGAGGCAGAGGTTTTCTCAAGTTCTTTGGAGTCTCAGCCTGCTTTTGCATTCAGGGCTTGCAGGAGTAGGCCAGCTTCCTGAGGCTTCCGCTTCTCTGGTCTTCTTCTCCCTCTCTTCTGTGTAGTTAGAGCCCTCTCCTTCCTGTTGCCAAGCTTGCTGAGAGGGCCAAGTTCAGTCTCAGTCTGGCTCAGGGCACAATCCATTTCCCAGGGCCTAAGAAAAAAAACATATGCTTAAAAAAGTTTAGTTTTTTGCAGCCTAGTGCAGCCACCCGAACTTATATCATTAAGGAGATAAGGACTCTGCTATCCTAGTCCTTCCCAGGGTAGGGGCAGGGTCAAGGTTCTTTTAGGCCTAGAACAGGGGCCTAGAACAGAGAAGGGGAGGGCACCAGCTTTCTGAGTCGGTGAGGGCAGGGGTCAGAATGACCTTAAACAGACCCAATGACCTGCCTTTCAGCTGTCTCGTCTGGCTCGAAGAAGCAGCTCCTTTTTCAGGGAAGACTGTCTCTTTTCAGGAAGACAGATGGGTGTTGGATGTCATTTCTATAGATTGTTGGATATCATTTCTGCAGTTCCATATTTTTATTATATACATTGCCCTTTCAGAAGGCATGCCTCCACCTCCAAAAGGACAAAGGAAAGAAATTTCACAAAACAAATTTCTCAGATTACTCCAAAAGGAGACCCATTCAATGATCCCCTGATTTTTCTCGCCTGTTAGGTTTACCAAAGAAGGGAACACGTGGAGACCAATTTTGGATTATCTATATCCTCAATTCTATACTGGAACCAAGTTCTGGATGAACCCAAGTTCAAGATGTTGGCGTTACAACTCTCTTTTACCTCTGATGGGGGCAAAGATCACTGGATGGTAACTTCTTCATGTGCTGGAGCTTGCAAGTTGCAGTGCCTATAGGAATCTGATTTCAGGAAGTATCTGCGTTTCGAGCTGGAAATTCTCACAATCAGTCTTCTGCATTGCCCTTAGGCTTATCTAGCTCTGAAGTATTCACAGCTTACTAACTCAAGTGATAACACTTCGGAATCTAAACTTAATTCAAATCTATCCTTGCTTGGACGAAAGATGAGGAAGGCTCAAGAAAGGAATCACTTCTAGCAGATCTGGAGATATGTCATAGCAGTGCTAAGATGCCTAGGGTATTCTGTGAGCAGAAATAACCCGATGATCTAGTACCTCCAGATCATGTGCTTTCTGCCCAATAGGCCTTCAGAAGCAGCCACTGCAGGACAATAAAAGAGCTCATCGGTCAAGAGGAGTCATACACTTTACTTCTTCCCAATATCAGTCTGCATCGTGCTAGGCAACATGACAGTCCTTCAAGCAAGTGCTTCTGCCTTGGCATCTTGTATTGACTGTATGAGGAATGTAAACTGTTGCCATGAGGACACAGCACTGCCAATCTCAATGTATGGACAAGAAACTGCCAGGAAGTTTGGACACTGTCATTCAAATAATGCTTGCCTGTGAAAGAATTTTTAATGGTTCAGACCAGGCCAGATGAAGTAGATACAAGGAACAGACTGTGACCCGGCCAGAGGATGAGTCCAAACATCATCCAGATGGAAGACAAGTTGCTCCTTAGTGGCATGCCAGGATGGATAACATCCAGTGGAGGTTAAGACACAGCATCTACATATGGTTTGCTCAAATGGTAGCAGTCCAGTTAGACAACATAGCTTTCATCACACATTCTAACAAGCAACACAACTGTCTTAAAGTACAACAAAACTGTCATGTGGTACATCAACAAGCAAGGGGCACACAGCAACTTACTCTCTATGCAGGCAAGCAATGGGAGCCAAGGAGACTGCACTTCAGCTTACTGGTTAACTCTTGGACTCATATTTCTGCCGGGGAGCACAGAACTCCTTAGCAGATGTGTTAAGCAGACAAATCCTTGGATCCCTGAAGTGGAAGTGAATCTTCATGTATTTCAGCACTAAACTTGGTTCTAGGAACTCCAGACATAGATGGGGTAAGCTTCTCCACTTGCCACCAGCTGCATGTGTTTGCAAGTTGGGTTTGCCTCTTCATTGGAAAGTGGATCTAGCTGGAAGAAGTTGGAAAAACCTTCTGTGTGTATAGATAAAGCAAAAGACCTCTTCTTCCGGTTGGCTGTAAAGTTTGACAAGACAAGATTGGCCTGATCCACACTGGTAAGATTAACCTCGGAGGTACTGGTACCCACTACATTAAGTCTGGTAAAGGTCAAGCTTTCTGCTCACTTTACTTTGATTCTGGCATTGTTTTCTCATCTTGACGGTCATCTCTAACACTCAAGCAGCAAGTCTTAAATTCATCTAACAGCCTGGCATATTTCCTGTTGTTGATTAACAGCAGGTCTCAACTTCTCAACAAGTTTTAAATTTTTTTATGGGGTGGGAGAAAGTTTATACAAGGAGAGAAAAGGAATTTCATCTTTCTGAGGGATAGAGATTTTGATTTTGTTTCTCTTCCTGTTTGAGTTTTTGGGCATAAGGTTTGCTCACTATGATTCAATATCTTACAGGTTATTTTTGTAGGTTGTCCTTTCTCTTCCCAGAGGTTTCTAGCAGGGCTTAGACTCAGAGAGCCCTGATTATGCTCCTACTCCTTTCGCCTCCCTTTGTTCAACTTGTTTCTTAACCTTTTAAAAGATACCGAAGAACCTCGCATTAGAGGCTTGTTACTGACCTGCTTGGGATCTCAGGCTGTGTTGGAAAAACTTCTGCTACAGCTTTTTGCTAGTTGCAAGGGTACTGCTGAATTAAATACTTGTGTCATGGGAGACATTTTTTTCTGTTGGCTATCCTTCTGCAAGAAGGAGTGTTCCTGAGATATTAGGGTAAGGGCTATGGTTCCTTTTTTTTGATTTTCCATAAAGATGAAAAAAGGGAAAAAAGACTTTGCAAACCTTTAGGATTAACACAGGTTTCTGGTGTGGCTTTCAGTGCACTATTTATTGCAGTCTCAGTATGCAGAGTTGCTTGCAGTCTTGCTTTGATTTGTGCAAGCTTTTTGAGTACACAGGCAATTCGTTATTATTTATTTATTTTTTAGTTTCATTTTGTCTCAGCCATTGCATTTTTCTTTTTCTTTGAAGGATTAGGCCCATTCCAAGTGGGCTATAGTACTATCAACAGCATAGGTAAGGTTTTGCTAAAGGGGATCACATTCCCATCATGTGAGAGATTCAGCGCATAATTAGGCCTCATTTCTGGGGCTACTCTCTTCAAGGTATATCACAAGGGTTTTAACTAAGGATTTTTTGGAGGCTTATTGGAGTTTGGTGCATACTTTCTGATGTCATTCACCTTCCACTTCATGAAGTCTAAGGGCTGGTTTTGCGAGGATAAGGTTGCAACGCATGTTGTCAGCTCCAAGCTTGCATGATTGCATAAAATGCTTACCTCTGCTACCATACCTGCCCGTAGTGAGACTTACTCAATAGCGAGCGAAGAACATTATGATTTTGTACCTACCGCAAAATATATGCTGATATTTTATTATATATGTTTTACCTCCCTTTTCTCTCCCTTCTAGGCCTTATCCCAAGGCTCAGAGAGGAGGGAAAATATGGTTCAAAAAGTCTCAGAGATCCTTTCCCGCAGCTCAAGGTGAGTCTCGCTCCAGAGGCAAAGGGGGGGGGGAATTATTCTGGAAGACACCATCCTAGAGGCAGAGGAGGCCCTCGCAACTCAGGAGTCCGTGATTCCTTTTGCCGTTCTTCCTTCCAATGTTCCTGAGGTGTTGCCCGACTCTGCTATTCCGGAGCCAGTCAGTGGCCGAATTTCATTGCATCCGGAAGCCTGGGAAAGCATCCCCCAGGATTGTTTGGTGCTTCGAATAGTTACTGGAGGTTACACTATTCCCCTTTGCGTCCACACACCCCCAGTCAGAAGGATCCCGGACGTCCCACCCAGTCAACAGGATCAAGCAGCACTAGAAGTTGCAAAGCTGCTGGAAAAAGGAGTCATCCAACCAGTCCCCTCAGACCATGTCAGATCAGGAACTTATGACTCTCTTTGGTGCCGAAAAGAACAGGGGACCTGAGACCCATTCTGGATCTCAGTCGACTGAATCACTACGTTCTGAAGTCCAAGTTCCGGATGGTCACACTTCAGTCCATTTTTCCACTGCTGGAGAAAGAAGTATGGATGTGCTCCATCGATCTCAAGGATGCCTGCTACCACATCAAAATGGAGAAGGCATCCAGGAGTCATTTACACTTCTGGTTAGGAGCCAGTCACTTCCAGTTTCGTGCCCTGTCCTTTGGTCTCACCACAGTCCCCAGGGTGTTTGCCAAGTGTTTGGCAGTGGTGACAGCTCACCTGAGACGTCTAGGATTCCAGTTGTTTCCATATCTGGACGACTGGCTTCCCACCGCCCCCACCAGGCATCTGCTCGTTCAAGCCAGGGAGATGACCATCTCACTTTGCCAATGTCTAGGAATTACTTTGAACTGGGAAAAGTCTGCCTTGCAGCCCTCACAGCGTGTTGTTTTTATAGGCGCAGAGCTAGACTCTATTCAAATGCGCGCCTTTCTGCCACAGGACAGGATAAGAGTGTTGCAGTCTCAGATCCACGCACTGTTGCCCCTCAGAAAAGTTCAGGCCAGGTTAGTTCTTCATCTCTTGGGATCCATGGCCTCCATCATCATGCTGGTACCTCTGGCCAGGTTACACATGCGGATACTACAGTGTCTCCTGTTGGTTCAGTGGTCTTTTCAGAAGCTTCCTCTTTCCCATCTGATACTTCTCATGGAACGATGCAAACAGGACCTCCTCTGGTGGCTATGCTCCTCCAATCTGGACAGAGGAAGGAGCTTGATTCCTATGTCTCCAGTGGCCACGGTGACCACGGATGCCTCCCAGATGGGGTGGGGGGGCATTATCTAGGCAGGACGGTCCAAGGCACCTGGCAAGATCACGAGGTACACTTGCACATCAATGTTCTGGAGATGAGAGCGGTGTTTCTGGCATTGCGAGCACTCCAAGACACTCTACCTCGGGGAACGATTGCAATTCACTCAGGCAACATGTCCGTAGTGTGGTACCTGAACAAGCAAGGGGGAACCTAATCTTTTCCCCTCTGCAGAGAGGCCATGCGAGTGTGGCAGTGGGCAGTGTCTTCCCAACGTTTTCTGGTGGCAACGCACATTCCGGGGAAGTCCAACGTGATAGCGGACAGGCTAAACAGAGCTATTCTGATGCCTCATGAGTGGTCCCTGAACAACCGAGTGGCGGTTCAGATATTCAAAAGGTGGGGTCAGCCTTGCTGCGATCTCTTTGCCAGCCCCCTCAATGCCAAGTGCAGCAAGTACTTCACTCTGATCCCCCCACAGGGGGAGTCACCCAGGGATGCTCTAGCTCACGATTCGCCCCCCCGGTCTGGTCTATGCTTTCCCTCCATTTCCTCTGTTACCAAGAATGATACAGAAAGCCATATCCTTGGGAAGCAGGATGATCCTTATTGCTCCACACTGGCCTCGACAAGTATGGTTCCCTTTTCTTCAATGGTACACACTGGATGGTCCGTGGACTCTGGACCCAGTGCCGGACCTCCTGATTCACATGTCAGGACAACTTCATCCATCCCTGCAAACTCTCAGGTTGACAGCCTGGCTGCTCCACTTCCATCGCTACTCAGATGACATTCCTTTTCACCTGAAGTGGTGCACATTTTGTCTTCTTCTCATAAGTCTTCCACCAGGAAGATTTATTCCAGCAAATGGAGGAGATTCTCTACATACCAGGCCCAAGGTTTGGACCCCTTCACAGCCCCTATTCCGTCAGTCTTAGATTTTTTAGCCATGTTGTTCCGTCAGGGCTCCGTGCCCGCTACCATTAAAGTACAGTTGGCTGCAATTTCCAATTTTCACACATCTTATGAGCCCTCTCTTATGGGCCACAAACTCTGTAAAGCCTTTCTAAAAGGCACTTGGTTATTTCGTCCCCCTGTTTCAGAACCTGTACTGCCATGGGACTTGAACCTTGTGCTACAAGCTATGACATCACCATCCTTTGAACCGGCTGCCACTTGTGACTTAAAGTTCGTATCTTGGAAGACTGCTTTTCTGATAGCCATTACATTGGCCAGTAGGGTATCAGAACTTCAAGCTTTGTCCATTAAACCTCCGTATTTGATCTTTCATAAGGACAGAGTTTCCCTGAGGCTTAACCCTTCCTTCCTTCCTTCCGAAGGTGTCATCCACTGTCAGTCTCCATCAATCTATTGAGCTACCAGTGTTCTTTCCGAACTTTTCCAATAAAGCAGAGTTCTGGTTTCATCAGTTGGATGTGCACAGACAACTGAGATTTTATTTGCATAGGACTAAGCATATTAGGAAATCTGATCAACTGTTTGTGTCCTTTTCAGAAAACAGGGCAGGTTGTCCTATTTCCAAGTGCACAATTTCTAAATGGATCAAAGATTGTATTTCATTCATCTACTCGTCAGCAGGCAGAACTTTACCCTTTCCCGTCAAGGCTCATTCTACCAGGGCTATGTCTACATCAATAGCTTTCCATGCTAGGCTTTCCTTGGATGATATTTGTGCTGCGGCCACTTGGGCCTCTCCCAACACTTTTATTACTCATTACAAGCTGGACGTGGCTTCTAGGAGCCGGGCTTCCTTTGGTTCCACTGTTCTCAGGAGTATCTTCCTATGAGCCTCCCAGGATAGAGGTACTGGGGACGCTGTCCTGTGAGTAAGGAATGTAGGTGAGATAGGACCACATAACATCAGTTAGTTACATACTCACCATAACGATCGATGTATGTGGTCCATCTCGCCTACATTCCTGCGTACCCTCCCACCTGCCCCCTTCCTAGAGGATTTGGAGGAATATTAGCTCTGTGGACCCTTCAAGGTCAGTGATTTTTTTTCCCTTATCTGGCTGGAATTTCTTCCAGTGTTGATTGAGTATGGGTTATGATTGGTATGATTGCAAACAAGATCTGGGGCTAGGGCGAGGTGCATCTTGGGATACCGGGTTAGCCCAGCCAATTAGAGACTTTGTGCTAGAGAAATTTGACCGAGTCCAATGAGTAAGGAATGTAGGCAAGATGGACCACATACATCGATCGTTATGGTGACTACATAACTAACTGATCTGATTATTTTCATCTGATTCAAGGTTTGGATTGATTGATCCAGTTGGGTCCGACCTCAGCATCTTCTTCCAGCGCTTTGGATCTGAGACTCTGACTCCGCCATTACCTACAATTCCCTCCTTCTGTCTAAATACCTTGGATCTCATTTGTCACCTGTTCCATTCAGACGTTTTCCAAGAGCTTGTATTAGTGTCATGGTAAGTGAAATATTTTCTCAATTCCCTTCTTGACTTCTTCCTTTACATATTGTTGAGTATATTAATAATGTAGAATAATATTAGGTTAGTTTAAGGTAGTTTTATAGCTTGTGTTAAGCTTTTTAGTAGGTTGTTATTGTTGGTATGATCTTTCTAGATATTTCTGGTTACCAACTTAGATTGGTATTATTTGTGTGTGCTTTTATGCAGTAGTATTTGATGGGATTTTTTTTCTTATTAGAATTGTTTCAGATTGTAGAGGATATTTTTTTTCTTATTAGAATTGTTTGTAGTGTGTTATAGATATATATGTGGGCTCAAGACCCCCCCCCCCCAATTCCTTGGGTGCCACTCATCTTCAGGCAAGTAGTGATATTCTTGCTGCTTTTGGTTATAGACCAATACGAGGTAGGTGAGAAACATTAATTAAGGGTTTGCTTCCCCCTCAAGCAAGGTCTTCTACATCCACTATGTCTTCTGAAGCAAGACCTCCATCTGCTTCTCCCAGTGCTGAAAACAGGAAGAAGAAAGAAAAGTAAAGGTTTAAAGAAAAACACAGAGAAGTCTAGAAAAAAGGCTGAGGATAAAAGATCAGAAGAGAAGAGGATAGATCGAAAAAAGTCCCTGGATCAGTCCAGTTCATTGGGTCTGATACCTAAAACTTCAAGGAATTGGATCTGCTTGCCAGTTGGGTCAGAATTCTTACCCCTAGACCTACTTTTTCTTTGGAGCCAGTAAGCTCTTTGGCTGAATTCACCAGATGTCCTCCTATTCCTATGTTGCACTATTCATACTGTGGGATTTTCTGCCTCAGGCAACCTGACATCGGGTCCTATACAAAAGCTTAAGCTTGGCTACTGTATGTGTGTGGGACTTCACACGCAGGGCCATAAACCAGGGACTATAGATGTGATGTCTGCACACACAGACCTCAGAACTTTTCAGCCACAGATGACGTAACTTTGACCGCTTCACTCCTACGACCAAAGACTTCTAAAGATAAGTACTCCATTGGGGATTTTTTCTCTTACATATGCTTGAGTTTGGTTGCTGTAGATTTCCCTTTAGCCGATGTCTGCGAAAAAGAGCAAGTGTAACCGGGTGTCAGATACCGCACAAAGATTCTCACAACTGGTGTGTGTTTTGCTTAGGAAAGGAACACGAACTTATGGCCTGCCCCATTTGTCTGTCCTTTGTTTGAAAAACCCTCCACAGCCGACTAGCAGTGCTTAATTTGTATATGGAAAATCAAAGACTAAAACTCGTCACTCTCAGGATGGATCCCGAGTTGGTTGCCAAAGCTAAACATCTGGGAAAGAAGGCCAAGGTTTCCAGGTCTTTTCCCGATGCCGCTCCGCCATCGGATGTCCCGCCAACTATCGATACAGGGGCCGAGGGACACCTGATTACTCTGTCAGCTTCGACGGTTCCTCTGGAAGAGACCGTTTTGACTGCCACAGAAAGCACATCCACGGAGTTAACCCAGACGCTGGCTATAACCGACGTTGAGGGGGAACCAACACTTGGTCAGCCAACCGAGATTTCTCCTGCATCAGCCCAGGCCTCTGTCGTAAAGCCTTCCCCTAAACCAACTAAGAAAAAACAAAAGACTAAGCACTTGAGCCCCATGCCTCAAGTAGCCCCAGATTGGCAGTCATTTACCAACTCACTAATACAGGCCTTCATGGCTCTTAGGCCCTCAGGCCCTGCACCTTCCAACATTCCTGTGTTGAGCCCCAGGCCAGCCTCTGCTTCCTCCCTACCTTTAACCACTGCACATCAGAGAGAAGAAGAATCAAAACAGTCCTACTCCTCTTCTGAGAAATCCATATCCTGTCTCTCTCAGATTGCTTCTCCTGTGGATTATTACTCTCCAGATGACTCTGTTGAAGGAGACTCCCAACCAGAGGACATTACCTTTGGGGGAAACTATCACAAAAATGCAGGACTACTACAAGTGGGATACTGCCTTAATGTCAGATACCCAGAAAATATATTTTGAACTGCTGCAACTTGTCACCTTCCCCTTCAGCTATTCCTCCTGTGCTTCCAGCTTTCCTGGATGCTTTTATCCCCGTTTCCAAAATCCCAGATTCTCAACCTCCTTCCTGTAAAAGGCCAGATAGATCTTAAAAAGTGGCAGATGACCACAAATTTGTGGTGAAACTACCTTTGGTAGACCTAGCAGTCATTGCTGTGTCTCCAGACACAGTCTAGGCAATTCCCCTCTGCTTCACTTTTGCCAACAGATAGCAAAACCGTGGACAATATGGGTAAAAAGAAATACACCACCTCCACCCTGGCCTTCAGGGCTATTAACTACCAAACCCACATGGTTAAATACACCCTGAACCTGGTCTCCTAGTCTGCCACCTTGCTGTCCTCTGCCCCAAACTGTCCAGTCAAAGCTGACATTGCATCAAAGCTTGTCTCTAGCTACACAAGTAGCCAGGCACTATCAGATGCAGCAGAGGCTTCAGCCAGGGCTGCTGCCTCTGCATATACCTTACGCAGATACTCCTGGCTCTGCTTACAGTCTCTACCAGAGGATTTCAAATCCAATTACAGCCTCTACCAGGGGATTTCAAATCCAAAATCATGGATGCTCCTCTGGACCACAACCTTTTATTTGAGAAAAACTCAGCAGAACTTTTCAAAAACTTACAAGAGAAAAGTAAAGAACTACAAAATAATAAGCATCTGCTGGTGTCCCCTTTCCCCAGATATTAGAGGAACTACCCAGCTAAAACATCCTTTGTCAGAAGGACTCTTCCTACATCATGCCCTCCCTCCTCAAGGCTCCGCAGGGCATCCAGGAGACGGCCTTACTCCAGACTCCCCAACTCTCAGCCATCAGCCAAACAGCCCTTTCCAGACTGGGGGCTTGAGCATGACTGCCTTGCTCAACTGCCTCTGTCTGCCCGCCTTGCCCACTGCCTTCCCTTCTGGAAATCCATTACAGCAGATTTTTGGATGTTCTTCTTGTTTCACTGTTGCAGTCATCACACTTGGGTTATCTGCCTGCAGGTAGCCCTCAGTCGGCCCGAATGCCAGAGTCTTGGGATTTCTGCATCGGATGCTGTCGCCTCTTCCATGACTTCAGGTCGTCAGGGGTATAAAACATGTAGCTGATGCCATTACATAAGTCTTTCTTGCCGAGAAGGAGCTAGAAGCAGTTGTAAGTGCCGGTCGGCCACTACCTGAAATTTTTGTTTTTAGAGTTTCAAACAAAAAGTCTTCTAAAGCTAAGTACCCCGTTGGGGATTCTTTTTTCTTGCTCTTAACCAATGTCAGAAAAAGTTAACAATTGTCTTAACTGTGGAAAGCAAATACCTCACAGAGATTTTCATTCTTACTGCATCACCTGTTTAGGCCCAGACCATGACATCCCTCGCTGTCGGTTTTGTGCCTTGTTTAATGCCCGAGCCATTCGGTGTTGGGTTATTTTTGTATCTAAATTCTTTTGTGCTCATTCTCCATATTCTGAAATAGCTTTGGTAAGCCATCCGACTACCGATCTTCTGAAAAAGCACAAAGACAGAGACAGACCTCATAGGTCAAAAACTGCAGACGACGCTTCCGTTAAGCTAGTCTCCAGTCTGCCAATACTCAGTGAGGTGCCTTTGCAGCCCCTGATGCCTGCTTCTACAGATTCGTAGGTTTCTGCTGAGACCCATTCGGAGTCCGGTATGCCGCGAGATGATTCTTCGACTATGGAACCTGCGGATGTCTCTACCTTGGATGGGTCTGGCACCGCTGTGCAGGCACCGGCTTCTGAGGGTGTATTCTGACCTACTGATATTCGTATTAAACCGACTTCATTTTTAACTAAAACTACAGAGTTTCTCAGGCCCAGAGTTCATACTACGCCTAGAAAACCAGCGTCCAAAGTGCATGCTCAAGCTCCTATGCCACAAAAACAAATGCTTAGAATGGCTGAAGACCTTATTAATCTAATTGGGGGAAGCCAGCCTTCCCCTGCTAAAAGGCAAAGAATTGAATTTCCTTCTGATTCTATAGACCAGGAGTCTGATGACTCTGACCATTCTGATTGCCAGGATTTACCCTTATCTACCTATGAGGATTCAGATGCAGAGGAATCCATTCCCTCTGCCTCCCCTCCAGAGGATTTTTCTTTTGGTGAAACCTTGCATACCTTAAGAGAGCATTTCCACTGGGAATGCCAGGACTATCCTCAGTCCAAAAAGAGACTCAGGGAATTTTTAGATTTGCCTCAGCACAGGCCTCTAGCTATACCCTTGTCCTGGATATTGTAGATGATGTTTTCATGGAATCCAGTCTTACTCCTGACACTTTACCACCATCTCCTAGAAAACCTGACCAGTACTGCAGAGTACCTGACTCTCACAAATTTCTCTAAGAATCCTACTGCAGATCCAGAGACCATTTCCCAGGGACCTAAAGGCATTAAGGCTACTACAGCCAAAAACCCTACCCCTTCAGACAGGGATTCTAGAGCTTTAGACCGATGGGGTAAGATGGTATATACCTCTGCAACTCTTGCCGTCAGGGCTTTGAATTGCCAGTTTCACATGTTGAAGTACCAGCAACATATTATGGAATTAATTAAACAAAAAAGGTGTTACTTCCATATTGTGCCGAAAATAAAGATTTACAAGAGTTAATGCATTCTGCAAACCAAGTTAGTAAACATACTTTGCAGTGTGGGTTTGATGCCTTAGAAGCATCTTGCAGGGCTGCTGTCACTGGGTCTGTACTGAGAAGGCATGCTTGGATGAAGGAACAATACTTGCAAGACCATGTCAAAGCAAAATTACTAGATGCTCCATTAAATCAGGATAGTTTGTTTGGTACAAAAGCAGAAGTTGTTCTTAAAAAGAAGGAAGAAAAAGCTAAATCTATGCAAACTGTCAAATATTTCTTACAGGTACAGCCACCTAGATTCAGTAGGCTTTGGTTTTCAAAACACTAGTCCTTTCCAGTCCCTCCCAGGCCTTCTCAGTCCAAACTCAGGGGAAACAGACCACCAAGACTACAGTCTCCGGGTATGCAGAGATCCAAACAATGGAGTGCTCCCACCTCAAAAACAGGGAGTGGTAAGGCACCCCCCTTATGGAAAAAGTTCACAATGACTTTCCAATTATCCTTCCCAGCCATGCCCAAGTACTTGCACACATAGGAGGAATAGTTGCCCTTCATGAAAAAAACTGGATGTCCATTACTCAGGACCAATGGGTTCTAAACATTGTATCCCAGGGATACAGATTCTGCTTCCACTCACTGCCACCCCCAAGTGGGTTGCCAGACCCTCCTCCCCAAACCAGTGAGCAGAGGCTCAAAAGTAAGTACATTCCCTTCTCCATATCAGGGCTATTCAACCTGTTCCAGTAGAACAAAGGGGACAGGGTTTCTACTCCAGACTGTTCCTTGTGCCCAGAAAATAGAGGTCTTGGCGCCCTATCCTGGATCTATCAATTCTCAACACCTTTCTGGTGGTCCCAAAATCCAGAATGCTTATACTGCAACAGCTTCTTCTTATGCTAGCCAAGGATGCCTGGTTAGTCACCCTAGACTTAAGAGAAGCTTATCTACACATCCCCATAAGGGAGTCTTGCAAGAAATATCTATGATGTTCTTTGTGTTTCACTGTTGCAGTCATCACATTTGGGTTATCTGCTTGCAGTAGCCCTCAGTCGGCCTGATTATGAAAGTCTTGTGTCCTGCATTAGATGCTGTCTCATCTTCCATGACTTCAGGTAGTCAGGGGTATAAAGCATGCAGCTGATGCCATTACATCGGTCTTTCTTGCTGTGCGGTGCCCGAAGCAGAAGCAGTTCGTAAGTGCTGGTCGGCTGACTCCTGAAATTTTTGTTTTCGAGTTTCAGAACCGAAGTCTTCAACTAAGCTAAGTAACCCCATTGGGGAACCTTTTTCTTGCTCTAAACTGATGTCAGTAAAAGTTAACAATTGTATTTCTTGTGGAAAGCAAATACCTCATAAATATTTTAATTCGTACTGCTTTCCTTGCTTAGGCCCAGACCACGGCATACCTCGCTGTCGGTTTTGTGCCTTATTCAAACCTCAAACTATTCATCGTCAGTTTATTTATGCTTCTAAATATTTTGGTACTTAGTTCAATTATCCAGAAATGGCTTCGGTAAGCCACCGACTACCGACATTCTGAAAAATGCAAAGATAAAGACAGAGACAGACCGCATAGGTCCAAAGCTGCCGACACATCTCCTAAGCTAATTGCCAGTTCACCAGTACTCAGTGAGGCGCTTTTGCAGCCCCTGATACCCGCGACTTCAGATTCACAGGGCTCTACTGAGACCCATTTGGAGTCCAGTATGCCGCAAAATGCTTCTTCAACTGTGGAACCTGCGGATGTCTCTATCTTGGATGGGTCCGGAGTCGCTGTGCAAGCACTGGCTTCTGAGGGTGTATTCAGGCCTACTGACTTGAATATTAAATGGATGTCATCTTCCTCAAGGCCTAAAACTCGATCCATGCCTAGAAAACTGATGCCCAGACCACATGGTCAGGCCCCTATGCCTAAAAAACAAATGATAAGAATGGCTGAAGACCTTATTACTCTAATCAGGGGAAGCCACCCTTCCCCCTCCAAGAGACCTAGGACTGATTTTCCTTCTGATTCTTCTGATCAGGACTCTGAAATTTCTGTTTCCTTTGATGACCGCGATTTACCCTTATCTGCCTATGAGGATTCTGATGCAGAGGATTCCATTCCCTTTGCTTCCCCTCCAGAAGATTTCTCTTTTGGTGAAACCTTGCATACTCTTAGGGAGCATTTTTGCTGGGAGAGCCAGGATTGCTCTGATTCCAAAAAGAGGCTTACGGATTTCTTTCTCCTACCCCAACACAGGCCTTTGGCCATCCCTCCTATACTGGACATTGTTGATGCCTTCTTGGAATCTAGCCTGGCCCTTGACTCTTTACCTCCTGCTCCCAGAAAACCTGATAGATATTAGAGTTCCTGACTCTCACAAGTTTCTCCTTAAAAATCCTACTGCAGATCCTGAGACTATTTCACAGGGACCCAAGGGCATTCAGGCTACTACTGCCAAAAATCCTACCCCCTCTGATAGAGATTCCAGGGCACTGGATAGATGGGGTAAGAAAGTATGCAGATGTTCTTCATGTTTCACTGTTGCAGTCATAACTGTAGGGTGCTCCTGCCGGCAGGCAGCCCGAGGTCGGCCAGAATCCCAAAGTCTGGGTCCGGCGTCGGCTGTATAAGCTAGTATCCTGATGTCAGTACGCCTTGGTACATAGCCCTCAGCCGACGCCATCTTCTCCAGTCTTTCTTGCCGTGCGGTGGAAAGCAGCTCAAAAGCGTTGGTTGGCGATTTTCGAACAGCATTCTTGGTTGTTGTCGGTCCGGTTGTTACTTCTCTTCTCAAAGCTAAGTACCCGTTGAATCTTTTCTTGTTCCTCTGATGTCAGAAAAAGTTAATAATTGTATAGCGTGTGGGAAACAAATACCTCATAAAGATTTCCACTCTTACTGTCTACCTTGCTTAGGCCCTGACCACGACGTTTCTTGTTGTCGGTTCTGTGCCAGGTTCAACTCTCGTACTATCAAACGCAGGTACGACTGGGCTTTAAATTATTTTGGCAGACACTTCAATTACAGAATGTCGTTGGATACTACCGGAGTTCAAAAGAAGCGCAAAGATAAAGACAGGCCTCCAAGGTCCAAACAGGACTCGTTGCAGCTGGAGCCAGCGTCCGGTTCGGCTGTCGTCAGTGAGGCGCTTTTGCAGCCCCTGTCATCCGCCGCTTCTGAACCGATGGCCGATACGGACTCCCATGGGGAGCCATCAAGGCCCACTGTTTTAACTGCTGCAGGACCTTCGGACGTCGCTCCTTCAGATGGGTCCGGAACCGCTGTGCAGGTACCAAGGGGGTTTTCAGGCCTACTCACATTACTATTTCAAAGGCAAAAACAAAGACTCCTTCTAAGTCTAAAGTTACAGCTCAAGCTGCTTCTGAATCCACTCCCAAGACACAAAAACAATTATTGAGGATGGCTGAAGACTTGCTTACAATGATTAGGGGTTCTCACCCCCCTCCTGAGAAAAGGCCTCGACAGGATGTTACTCTGGATTCTTCTGACCAGGCCTCTGTCTCTTCTGTTTCTTCCTCTGATCAGGACTATTCCTTCCCCCCTTATGAGGATTCGGATGCTGAGGAATCTTTGCCCTCGGCCTCTCCGCCTGAGGATTTTTCTTTTGGGGAAACCTTGCATGAGATGAGGGAAGGACAGGAATATTCTGCTTCCAAAATGAGGCTTAGAGAATTTCTTCTTCTTCCTCAGCATAGGCCTTTAGCTATCCCTCCTGTTTTGGACATTGTGGATGATGCTTTTTCTGAGGCTAATTTGAATCCTGATTCCATGCCTCCTGCTCCTTCTAAGCCTGATAGATTTTATAGGGTTCCTGACTCTCATTTATTTCTATTTAAAAATCCTTCTGCAGACCCTGACACTATTTCTCAGGGTTCTAAGGCTGCTAAGGTTGCTACTTCTAAAAATCCTATTCCCTCTGAGAAGGATTCTCGTGCTTTAGACAGGTGGGGCAAAAAGGTACATACTTCTGCTACCCTTTCTGTAAGGGCATTAAATTGCCAGTTTCATATGTTTAAATACCAGCAATTTCTTTTGTCTGTTTTAAAGCAAAAGCTTGCTTCCGTACCTGCTTGTGCAGAGGATAAGGAACTTCAGGATGTTTTGCATGCTACTGAACAGGTTAACAAGCATAGCTTACATTGTGGTTTTGATGCCTTGGATGCTTCCTGCAGGGCTGCTGCCTCTGGTACTGTGATTAGGAGACATGCCTGGCTTCATGAGCAAAGTTTGCCTGAACAGGTTAAGGCTAAGTTATTAGATGCCCCTGTTCAACATGATGTTCTTTTTGGTTCTAAGGCTGAGGAAGTTATTAAAAAGATGGAAGAAAAGGCAAAGTCCATGCAGACTGTAAAAGATTTCTTGCAGGTCCAGCCTCCTAGATTTTCCAGGAATTGGCCCACTAAAATTGGTCCTTTCCCACGTCTGACAGGCCTCAAAGGGGAAGATATAGACGCTCCAGAGGCCGTGGTCAAGGCCAGACCTCGTACAGATCTAGACAATGGACTGCTTCTTCACCTAGAAATGGAGAAGACAGATCCCAATCTCAAAGAAAACAAACTCAATGACTCTCTCGGTTGGGCTTCAGGACCTCTTTACCTGGCGCCTCTCGGAGGAAAACTCTCTTTTACAGGAATTGGACTCATATTACCCAGGACAAATGGGTATTGGATGTGATTTTAAAAGGTTACAAGTTCCACTTTCACACTTTGCCAAGGACTCACGGTTGGCCAGATCTGCCAAAACTTCAATGGTCAGAGGCCTTAACTCAAGTGGATGCTCTTCTGGCCATGAGAGCCATAGAGCCTGTTCCACTCTTGGAAATGGGAAAAGGATTTTATTCAAGGCTGTTTCTGGTTCCCAGAAAACAAAACTCTTGGAGACCTATTCTGGACCTTTCTGTGTTAAACACCTTTTTTGGAAATTCCAAAGTTCAAGATGCTCACTCTGCAACAGTTACTTCCAATGCTCTCTCAGGACGCCTGGATGGTGACATTGGACTTGAAGGAAGCCTATTTGCATATCCCTATCAGACAAGAACGCAGGAAATTCCTCAGGTTCAAGGCAGGTTCGAGGCACTTTCAATTCTCTGTTCTGCCCTTTGGTTTATCTACTGTGCCCAGAGTCTTCACCAAGTGCCTGGCACCAGTAGTGGCTTACTGCAGACTTCAGGGGATTCAGATTTACCCCTATTTGGACGACTGCCTTATTCAGGCAGACAGCAAAGATCTTCTGCTTCAACACCTAGACTTCGTTCAACGTCTTCTCCTCTTACTGGGATTCTCAGTGAACATAAAAAAGTCACATTTGATCCCTTCTCAACAAATGGTATTCTTGGGAGCCCTCTTAAACACAACCTTACAAAGGGCCTACCTCACTCCAGAAAAACAAACTCAGCTGGCTTCTACTTTCAACACCTTGGCAACTCTATCTCAGCTCACTGCAAGGAAATTCCTGCAGGCTCTGGGCTACATGGCTTCCTGCATTCTGTTGATTCCAAATGCAAGGCTTCACATGTGAAAGCTTCAATGGTATCTGAAAAGTGTATGGTCACAGCATTATCACGATCTGGATATTCTGATTCCTCTGATCACCTGCCTCCAGAAGGAGTTCCTCTGGTGGTCCAGGGCATGCATTTTAAATGAAGGAAAACCTTTTCGTCTCCCTCAACCTACTCAAATCCTAACCACGGACGCCTCGGATTATGCTTGGGGAGCACATTTTCTAGACAATTGCCAGCAAGGAACCTGGACAAAGGACCATCTTCACTGGCACATCAATCTGAAGGAGATGTTGGCAGTTCAAAATGCCCTTTTGGCCTTCAAGCACCTTTTACAACCAGGGCCTCTGCTAATTGCACAGACAACACCACGGTCATGTGGTACATCAACAAGCAGGGGATCTCATTCTTACCCCCTTTGCAGACTGGCTATGAGTTTATGGGACACAGCTCTAAATTTGAATCTGCATCTCCAGGCTCAATTCATTCCAGGAAAACAAAATCTTTTAGCAGACAGCCTGAGCAGAAACATTTCAGATCCTCACAAATGGATGCTAGACACCAACTTGTTCAAAAGGATTACTGCAGTTTGGGGATGTCCCCAGATAGATCTGTTCGCATCCCATCTCAATCATCAGCTGCCTCGCTTTTGCACCAGGTCCTTCCACAAAACAGCATGGAGAGTGGATGCCCTGTCTTGCAGTTGGAGAAGTCTGTCTGCATATGCCTTCCTCCTCTTCCTCTACTGCCTCGGGTACTACTGAAGATAAAGCAGGACAAGCCCAAGTTCCTCATCTTGATTGCTCCAAATTGGCCTCGACAGTTTTGGTATCCGACTCTAAAGCTCCTGTTCTCGGGGCCTCCTTGGATTCTTCCACTGAACCCTTCGCTTCTGTCCCAGCATCAGGGTCAGTTACTACATTCCTACCTCAAGACCCTTTGCTTGGCAGCTTGGCTCTTCAAAGGAATTTGATTGCCTCTAGTCTTCCCAAACAAGTTTTGGATGTTCTTTTGGAAGCTAGACGGCCTAGCACTAGGAAATCTTATGCCTCTAAATGGAAGAGGTTTTCTATTTGGATGCAGGACCGAGGTTCTGATCCTCAGGTTCCTGATCTCTCCTCTATTTTGCTTTACCTTTCGGAGCTTTTATCTAAGGGACTTTCATTTTCTTCCATTAAGATTCATGCTTCTGCTATCTCTGCGCATTTCAGTTCTGATCCTCCTGTTTTTTCACATCCGTTGGTGAAGCAGTTTTTGAGGGGGGCTAAGAATTTGCGGCCTCCAAGGACCCCTCCGGTCCCTGCCTGGGATCTTAATTATGTTTTAGAAAAACTTACTTTGCCTCCTTTTGAGCCTGCTGCATCTTCAGATATTAAGTTTCTATCTTGGAAGACTGTTCTTTTGTTAGCTTTGACCTCTGCCAGAAGGGTCTCAGAGTTGCAAGCTCTTATGGCTGTGGAACCTTACCTTATTTTCCATCAGGACAGAGTATCCTTGAGGACCAATCCTACTTTCATGCCTAAGGTGATTTCAAAAGTGGCCTTGAATCAGACAATTTACCTTCCTACTTTCTTTCCAAATCCTCAAAATAAAGGGGAAAGGATTTTGCATTCATTGGATGTGCACAGACAGTTAAGATTTTACTTGGACAAGACTAAAGATTTCAGAAAGTCTAACCAACTGTTTGTTTCCTTTGCCTCCAGTTCACTTGGAAAACCTATTTCTAAACAAACCATTTCCAAATGGATTGCTTATGGGATCAGATTTTGTTACACTCATCATGGTAAACAGTTTCCTGGAACCATTAGAAGTCATTCTACTAGAGCAGCTGCTACTTCTACAGCTTTTCTCAGAGGAGTACCTACCAAGGATATCTTGTAAGCTGCCACTTGGAGTTCAGTGCATACTTTTTCCAAGCACTACAATCTCCCTTTGTTTTCTAAGTCTAGGGCAGGCTTTGCCTCTGCTGTCTTGCAGGGTATTCTTGCCTCCGCTTCTTCTATCTAAAGCCTCCTCCCTCTCTTCACTGCTTTGGGATTCCACCCTACAGTTATGACTGCAACAGTGAAACACGAAGAACATAGTACAGTTGTGTACACCTACCATAAATGTAGATGTTCGAGTGTCTTCACTGTTGCAGTCGGGTTCCTCCTCCTATCCCTCTTTTCCTTTTTTGTGGTGTATTTGTGTTTCCTTGTTGGATTCATTTTTGATTTATTGGGGTATTCTGACATCCAGGGCAAGAAAGGCTGGAGAAGATGGCGTCGGCTGAGGGCTATGTACCAAGGCGTACTGACGTCAGGATACTAGCTTATACAGCCGATGCCGGACCCAGACTTTGGGATTCTGGCCGACCTCGGGCTGCCTGCCGGCAGGAGCACCCTACAGTTATGACTGCAACAGTGAAGACACTCGAACATCTACATTTATGGTAGGTGTACACAACTGTACTTTCTGCAACCTTGGCCATTAGGGCCTTAAACTGCTAGTTTCATATGTTAAAGTATCAGCAGCATATTATTGGATTGCTTAAGCAGAAAATGATGTTGAGTCCTGACTGTGCTGAAGATAGATTTACAGCATATAATGCATTCTGCAAAACAAGCTGGAAAACATACTTTGTGATGTGGTTTTGATTCATTAGAGGCATCTTGCAGGGCTGCTGTCACTGGGTCTGTACTTAGAAGGCATGCTTGGCTTAAGGAGCAATATTTGTCAGATCATGTTAAAGCTAAATTGCTTGGATGCTCCCTTAAACTAAGACCACCTGTTTGGTAACAAAGCAGAAGTAGTACTTAAAAAGATGGAGGAAAAAGCTAAATCTATGCAAACTGTTAAAAGATTTCTTACAAGTTCAGCCTCAGTAGGCATTGGCCCTCTAAAAACTGGTCCTTTCCTGCCTCTTCCAGACCTTCTCAGTCCAAAGCCAGAACCAGCAGAACACCCAGGCTTCAGTCCCAAGGTATTCACAGGAATAAGCAGTGGGGGGTTCCCACTTCCAAAGCAGGAAGTAGTAAGACTCCCCCCTATGGTAAACTGTCTCAGTGACTTAACTTTAAACCTTCCAAGCCCTGCACAACTGACTGTTCCTTTAGGGGAAAGATTGCTCTGCAGGCAAAAAAATTGGGAATTCATTACCCTGGACAAATGGGTTTTAAATATAGTTTCCCAAGGATACAAATTCCACTTCCACTCCTTACCAACCCCAAAAGATTGGCCAGATTTACCCCCAAATCAGTGGGCAGAGGCTCAAAAGCAAGTTCACTCTCTTTTAAGCATCAGGGCTATTCAACTTGTCCCAGAAGAAGAATGGGAACAAGGTTTCTACTGAAGACTTTTTCTGATACCCAGAAAAAACAATTCCTGGCGTCTTATTCTGGACCTGTCTGTAGTAAACACATTTTTGGTGATCTCAAAATTCAAGATGCTAACTCATCAGCTACTTCCCATGCTAGGCAAAGATGCCTGGTTGGCAACACTGGATTTAAAGGAAGCCTACCTGCACATCCCAATAAGTGAATCTTGCAGAAGATACCTACACTTAAAAGCAGGCTACATGCACTATCAGTTCTCTGCACTGCCCTTTGGCTTATCTACTGCACCCAGGGTATTCATAAAGTGCCTAGCTCCAGTCATTGCATTTTGCAGGCAAAGAAATATTCAAATATACCCATACCTGGACAATTGTCTAATTCAGGCAGAAAGCTAGGACACACTATTAAATCATCTGGCATTTGTAAGGAAATTGTTAACTTCTCTGGGGTACACCATAAACGAAAATAAATCACATCTTGTACCCTGCCAACAAATTGTATTCCTAGGAGCAAGCTTGAATACAACTTCCCAGATGGCTTACCTTACGCCAGAAAAACAAGTTCATTTGACAGCCTACTTTAAACTACTGGCCACAAAGACCCAGCTATCTGCAAGGGAAATACTACAAGCCCTGGGGTTCATGGCCTCCTGCATTCTACTAATTCCATATGCAAGACTGCATATGAGGAAACTACAATGGTATCTAAAAAACCTATGGTGTCAACATTCTCAGGATCTAGAATCAATGATTCCTATCATACCTTGTCTACAGATAGAGTTCCTTTGGTGGGCAGAGGCCTGCCACCAAAACAAGGGACTGTCATTCACTTTACCCCCTGCTTCCCAAACCCTAACAACAGACTCATCAGACTATGCATGGGGGGGGCTCACGTGGCAGGGAAATGCATTCAGGGCAAATGGAACCCAAGTCAAATGCACCTGCATATCAATCAAAAAGAAATGTTAGCTGTACAGAATGCTCTGACAGCCTTCAAGGACCAAATTCTTCCAGGACAATTATTGGTAAAGACGGACACCACCACTGATGTTCATCATGTTTCACTGTTGCAGTTATTACACTTGGGTTATCCTGCTGTCAAGCTACCCGCAGTCAGCCTGAATTCCAATGTCCTGATCTGGTGTCAGTTGCTGTCGCCCCTTCTGTGACGTCAGTGCACCAGGGGTATAAAAGATGCAGCCAACGCCATTTTCTTCAGTCTTTTTGCCGCGCGGTGCCCGAAGCAAAAGCAGTTTGCAAGTGCCGGTCGGCCGACTCCTGAGATTTTCAAATTGAATTTCAGATCCAAAGTCTTCAATAAAGCCAAGTACCCCGTTGGGGAAACGTTTTTCTTGCTCCAGACCGATGTCAGAAAAAGTTAATTGTATTTCTTGTGGGAAGCAAATACCTCATAAGGATTTTCATTCTTACTGTATTCCTTGCCTAGGCCCAGACCACGATGTTGCTAGCTGTTGGTTTTGTGCTAGATTTAACCAACGCACTGTTAAGCGTCGGTACGATTTTGCCTTCCATTACTTTGGCCGAAGATTTAATTATATAATGCCGTCGGAACAGCCGACGACTGGAGTATATAAAAAACGCAAGGAAAAGGACAGTCATCCGAGGTCCAAAACTGACAATGAGGCGTCCGCTAGGCCAGTCGCCGGTTCTCAGTGAGGCACTTTTGCAGCCCCTGCCGCCAGCTACCTCAGAACCACAGGCCGCTTCCGACTCCCATGTGGAGCCGACTAGGCCTCTGGATACTCAAGGTACTGGACACTCGGAAACTATTCCCTCAGATGTGTCTGGAGCCGCTGAGCAGGCATCGGCTTCTGTGGGTGTTTTCAGACCTACAAAGTTATATGTCAAGCAAACCTCAGCTTCAAAGGCAAAGACTAAAACAGCTCTAAAGACAAAGAAACAAGTACAGCATTCTCCTGGACAGACTTCCATGCCTATGAAACAGATTCTTAAAATGGCCGAAGACCTAATTACTTTGATCAGGGGTTCCCATCCCTCTCCTGATAAGAGGCCTAGGCAAGAGACAGAATATGACTCTTCTGATCAGGTTTCCATTTCCGCTGACTCCTGCTCTGAACAGGGATGCTCTCTTCCTCCCTATGAAGATTCTGTTGCTGAAGGATCTATTCCTTCAGCCTCTCCTCCTGAGGATTATTCTTTTGGGGAAACCCTGCATACCATGAGGGAGCATTTTCACTGGGAGAGCCTAGATTACTCAGAATCTAAGAAAAGGATTAGAGATTTTGTTTTACTACCTAAATACAGACCTCTTGCTATTCCACCTGTCCTAGACATTGTAGATGATGCATTTTCAGAGTCTGGCCTGTCTCCTGACTCTCTACCCCCTGCACCTGTTCATTCAGATGGATACTACAGGGTTCCAGATTCTCATAAATTTCTATATAAAAACCCTGCTGCTGACCCAGAAACTATATCTCAGGGTCCCAAAGGGGTCAAGGCTTCCACTGCAAAAAACCTGACCCCTCTGATAGGGATTCTAGGGCACTAGACAGATGGGATAAACAAGTTTGCACTTCTGCTACCCTGGCTGTAAGGGCTTTAAATTGTCAGTTTCATATGCTTAAATATCAGCAATACTTAATGTCACTGTTAAAACAGAAAATGATGACAAATTCTGAATGTTCTGATAACAAGGAACTGCAGGATTTATTGCATGCAGCTGAATAAGTGGGAAAGCATACTTTGTAATGCGGTTTTGATTCACTGGAGGCTTCTTGCAGGGCCGCTGTTACGGGTTCTGTCATTAGAAGGCATGCTTGGTTAAAGAAACAAAATCTGTCTGATCATGTTAAAGCAAAATTATTAGATGCTCTATTACAACATGATACTTTGTTTGGTGTTAAGGCAAAAGAGGTGTTGAAGAAAATGGAGGATAAAGCAAAATCTATGCAGACAGTTAAAGATTTCCTACAGGTACAGCCACCCAGATTTAGCAGGAACTAGCCTTCTAAGAATTGGTCCTTTCCAGTGTCAGACAGACCACAAACAGGCAGATACAGATGCCCTAGGGGCAGATCCCAGCCCCAAGGCTCATACAGGCCTAAGCAATGGGGTGCTTCTACCTCCAAAAGCAGAGAAGACAAATCACAGCCATACAGGAAACAGTCCCAACGACTTTCCTCTGCCAATGCCAAACACTCTTCTTTTGGCAGCACCCTTAGGGGGAAAACTAGCACTTTTTTTCACAAAATTGGCACATGATCACCGAGGACAAATTGGCCTTGAATATAGTGTCTCAGGGCTACAGGTTCCACTTTCACACCCTACCAAAGACAAAATGTATGCCAGACCTGCCACACAATCAATGGGCAGAGGCACAAAAGCAAGTTTCATCCCTTATGGACATGAGGGCTATTCAACGAGTACCACAGAAAGAACAGGGACAAGGATTTTACTCAAGACTTTTCTTGGTACCCAGAAAGGACAAAGTCTGGAGACCAATACTGGACCTGTCTATCTTAAACACTTTTCTGGACGTTCCAAAATTCAAAATGTTGACTCTGCAGCAGCTTCTGTCCATGCTGGGCAAGAAGGCTTGGCTTGTAAATTTGGACCTCAAAGAGGCATACCTGCATGTCCCAATAAAACAATCTTGCAGAAGATCTCAGATTCATAGCTGGCTCAATACACTACCAATTCTCTCCACTGCCCTTTGGCATATCTACTGCGCCCAGAGTCTTCACAAAATGCCTGGCACCAGTAATTGCATTTTGCAGACAGAGGAATACAAATATATCCCTACTTGGACAACTGCCTTATACAAGCAGAGAACAAGGACATTCTACTGAAGCATCTGGCATTTGTAAAAAGATTACTATTTTGCCTAGGGCACACAGTGAATGAAAAGAAATCAAAACTGGTACCCTCTCAAGAGATAATATTCCTGGGTGCAAGCTTATATACAACTGCCCAGATGGCTTATCTCACGCCAGACAAAGGCAACTGACTTCTTACTTCGAAATGATGGCAACAAAAGACCCAGTTATCTGCAAGAAAAATTCTGCAGGCTTTGGGCTTCATGGCATCCTGCATTCTACTAATTCCATATGCAAGACTGCATATGAGGAAACTACAATGGTATCTAAAAAGTGTTTGGACTCAACATTGTCACAGCCTGGAAACATTAATTACTCTCATTCCCTGCCTGCTACAGGAGTTTTGATGGTGGGAACAGGCCTGTCACCACAACAAGGGACAGCCATTCACTTTACCCACAGCCAGGCAGACACTAATAACAGATGCATCAGATTATGCCTGGGGGCACACATGGAAAGAAAATGTATTCAGGGCACATGGCCTGCAAGCCAAATGCATCTTCATATCAATCAAACAGAAATGCTAGCTGTGCAGAATGACCTGACAGCCTTCAAGGATCTACTTCATCCAGGACAACTGCTGATAAAGACGGACAATACTATAGCCATGTGGTACATAAACAAGCAAGGAGGCACACATTCCTACCCCCTCTGCAGACAAGCCATGACTTTGTGGAACACAGCATTGACTTATCAAGTACACCTGCAAGCACAATTCCTGCCAGGAAAGACAAATACTCTGGCAGACTAACTAAGCAAAAACTTCATGGATCCTCACGAGTGGAAACTAGATCCACAAATCTTCAGCATGATAACAGGGAAATGGGGATGCCCAGACATAGATCTGTTTGCCTCCCCTCACAACTGCCAGCTTCAGAGATTCTGCACAAGAACTTATCACAAACAAGCATGGAAAGTGGACGCCCTATCATTCAGCTGGAAAACCCTTACAGTATATGCTTTTCCTCCACTGCCTCTCCTTCCCAAGGTACTCCTAAAGGTCAGATAAGAGAAGCCAAAAATGATTCTGATTGCACCAGACTGGCCACGCCAGCACTGGTACCCAATCCTAAAGAGCTTGTCTCAAGGCCCAGCCTGGACATTACCTCAAATTCCTCATTTGCTGACCCAACAAAACAATCAGATTTTGCACAGCCAACTCAGAACCCTAAATCTGGTGGCATGGCGGATAATGTAACCATTCAGAACACACCTCTCTCTAAAGCAGTTATGGATGTTATTTTGGAGGCCAGGAGGCCCAGCACCAGAAAATCTTATGCAGAAAAATGGAAGAGATTCTATGCTTGGAACCAGGCACAAGGAATAGACACGCTTGTACCAAATATTCCTCAGATTTTACAATACCTAACTGAGATACTGGACAAAGGCCTCTCCTTCTCATCAATTAAGATCCATGCCTCTGCCATTTCAGCTCATTACAATACAGACCCACCTATTTTTTCACATCCACTGCTAAGGCAGTATCTCAGAGGGGCCAAAAGCATAAGACCTCCAAGGAGAGCTCCAATACCTGCATGGGACTTCAATTTTGTCTTGGAAAAACTCACTCTGCCTCCTTTTGAGCCAGCCAATACAGCTGAGATAAAATACTTATCATAGAAAACAGCTGTGCTCCTAGCAATAACTTCAGCAAGAAGAGTCTCAGAATTACAGGCACTAATGGCTGTGGAACCTTTTATTATTTTCCATCTGGACAGGGTTTCTCTAAGGACAAACCCAACATTTATGCCTAAGGTAGTGTCCAGTGTGGCTCTTAACCAAACCATAAATTTGCCTACCTTTTATCCAAACCCGCAGAATAAGGGGGAGCGACTTCTGCATTCTTTGGACATACACAGACAGCTACGCTTTTACTTGGACAAAACTAAAGCTTTCAGAAAGACTGAGCAACTCTTAGTGCCATATGCTGCAGGATCGCAAGGAAAAGCTATTTCAAAGCAGATTATTTCAAAATGGATAGGCCACTGCATTCGTTTCTGCTATTCACAACATGGCAAATCAGTGCCTAAGGGCATTAGGCCGCACTCTACCAGAGCAGCAGCCTTCCTCAGAGGAGTACTAACCAAGGACATTTTGAAGGCTGCAACTTGGAATTCAGTGCACACTTTTACAAAGCACTACCACTTACCTCTTTTCTCTAAATTCAGAGCAGGCTTTGCCACTGCAGTTCTGCAGGGCCTCATAGCCACTCAACCTCAGCTTTGGGATTCAACCTAAGTGTAATGACTGCAACAGTGAAACACGATGAACATAGTACAGTTGTGTACCTACCATAAATGTAGATGTTCGAGTGTATTCACTTTTGCAGTCCAGGTTACCCTCCCACCATCCCCCTTTCATTGCTTGGACTTATCTGTACTTCTCTATTCTATACAACCTATGTGGTGTATTTGCTTGTAGATGACGGTAATGTGCATGCTTTTTTTATGAGAAGATTTTTTTAGCCTACCCTTTTGGGGGCACCTGACATCTGGGGCAAGAAAAACTGAAGAAAATGGCATCGGCTGCATCTTTTATACCCCTGGCGCACTGACGTCAGGGAAGAGGCGACAGCAACCGACGCTGGACCAGGACTTTGGAATTTAGGCTGACTGCGGGTAGCCTGCCAGCAGGATAACCCAAGTGTAATGACTGCAACAGTGAATACACTCAAACATCTACATTTATGGTAGGCACACAACTGTACTTTATGTGATACATAAGCAGGGAGCAACCCACTCATATCCTCTCTGCAGACTAGCCATGGGTCTGTAGAACACAGCTTTGAGCTACCAAGTGCACCTACAGGCTCAATTCCTGCCAGGAAAGCTAAATACACTGGCAGGTGACTTAAACAGAAATCTCATGGACCCACATGAGTGGATATTCAACATGTTGAGAAACAAATGGGGGAGCCCAGAGATAGACCTGTTTGCATCCCCCAGAACTACCAATTGGACAAAGTCTGCACAAGGACTCCCCACAAATAAGCTTGGAAAGTGGATGCCCTGTCCTTAACCTGGAAAAACCTATCAGTTTATGCCTTTCCCCTCTGCCTCTCCTCTCAATGGTACTACTAAAGATCAAACAAGACAAACCAAGGACAATACTGATTGCACCAGACTGGCCACGTCAACACTGGTACCCCCTCTTGCGCTGTGTGTCACTGCTGGCACCATGGCACCTGCCTCAGACTCCTGCCCTGATGTCCTAGCAGGAGGGCCAGATTCTGCAACCACAGCTTCAAACCCTGAACCTGGCAGCCTTGCTAATTACCTGATCTCTCCATTACCATCCATCAGTAAGCAAGTGATGGATGTCATTTTGCAGACAAGAAGGCCTAGTACTAGAAAATCTTATGCTGAAAAATGGAAAAGATTCTGTTCCTGGAGCCAAACTCAAAAGATGGGCACAGCAGCGCCCACTTTACTCAGATTCTTCAATACTTAACTGAGATGCTTCACAAGGGCCTTTCCTTTTCCTCCATCAAAATTCATGCCTCAGCCACTTCAGCTCATTACAGTACAGAACCACCCCTCTTCTCTCATCCACTGCTGAAGCAGTTCCTCAGAGGGGCCAAAAACTTAAGGCCACCCAGGAGAGCTCCTACTCCAGCCTCGGACCTTATCTTTGTACTGGAAAAGCTCACTTTACCTCCCTTTGAGCCAGCTGCAAATGCAGAGTTGAAATTCCTTTCTTGGAAAACAGCCTTCCTTCTAGCCATCACTTCAGCAAGGAGGGTGTCTGAATTACAGGCTCTCATGGCAGTGGAGCCTTTTATCATCTTTCATGCGGACAGGGTGTCCCTCCAGATCAATCCCTCCTTCATGCCCAAGGTGATATCCAGTGTGGCCCTTAATCAGTCCATTCATTTGCCAACCTTCTTTTCTAATCCACAAAACAAAGGGCAATGAATACTGCACTCCTTGGACGTGCACAGACAACTTTGATTTTACTTGGACAGGTCTAAATCTCTCAGGAAATCTGAACAGCTGCTGGCTGCATTTGCTGCAGAGGCAGAGGGGAAGGCCATTTCAAAGCAAGCCATTTCTAAGTGGATAGGGCACTGCATTCATTTCTGCTATAAGCACCGTGGAAAACCTATCCCACAGGGGATAAGACCACATTCAACCAGGGCTGCATCTACCTCTACAGCCTTTCTCAGAGGTGTCCCTACCAGAGACATACTAGAAGCTGCTACCTGGAGTTCTGTACATACCTGCACCAAACATTACCACTTGCCAATTTTTTCTAAATCCAGAGCTGGCTTTGCCACTGCATTTTTGCAGGGCCTTATAGCTGGTCCTAATGCTATCTAATTACCTACTCCCATCCTTAACTTTGGGAATCTACCCAAATGTGATGACTGCAACAATGAAACATGAAGAACATAGTACAGTTGTGTACACTTACCATAAATGTAGATGTTTGAGTATATTCACTGTTTCATTCCTGGTTACCCTCCCTTCAGCCCTCTGACCTCTATTGACCATACCTCTATTCTTGTTTACTATGCTTAAAGCTTTTTGGTGAATTTGCTTTTTTGTTGGAGGTGTAACCTTGTATATAATTGCCATTATGGGGGCACCTGACATCTGGGGCAAGAAAAACTAATGTAATGGCATTGGCTGCATGCTTTATACCCCTGACTACCTGACGTCATGGAAGATGAGACCGCATCCGGCGCAGGATCCAAGACTTTGATAATCAGGCCGGGGGCTCACATGGCAGGCAAATGCATTCAAGGCAAATGGAGCTCAGAACAAATTCCCCCTGCATATAATTCAAAAAGATGCTAGCTGTACAGAATGATCTGACGGCCTTTAAATACCTTATCCTTTCAGGTATGCTCCTGATAATGACAGACAACACCACAGTTATGTGGTACATAAACAAGCAGGGGGGATCTCATTCTTACCCACTCTGCAAGTTAGCCATGGCCATGTGGAACACAGCCTTGAGCAACCAAGTGCACCTACAAGCTCAATTCCTGCCAGGCAAGCAAAATTCACTGGCAGATGACTTAAGCAGAAGTCTACTAGACACTCACGAGTGGAAACTGGTACCCAGCTCATTCAAGCTTCTAACCCAGAGGTGGAACTTTTTGCCTCCCCCCAAAACAAGTGTGGAGCAAATTTTGCACCAGGAACCCTTACAGCAGAGCCTGGAAGGTGGATGGCCCTATCCTTTATATTGGAAAACCTCTCAATTTGTCTTTCCTCCTCTCAAAAGTACTACTCAAGATGAAACAGGACAGGCCAAGGGCAATCCTTATTGCACCAGACTGGCCACACCAGCACTGGTACCTACTCCTACGCAGTCTGACAGCAGTGCCACCCTGGCACCTACATCAGACACCTTCCAGGGACATATCTTGCATCCACAGCTGCAAACCCTAAACCTTGCAGCCTGGCTTATCCCCTGAATACACCACCAGCAACCCTCAGCAAACAGGTGCTGGATGTCATCCTTGAGGCCAGAAGGCCTAGTACTAAAAAATCCTATGCTGAAAAGTGGAAAAGATATTGTTCTTGGAGTCAGTCTTAAGGAAAGGACACAGCTGTCCCACCTTACCTCAAGTCCTTGATTACCTAGCAGAGCTGCTCCACAGTGGCCTATCCTTCTCATGCCTCTGCCATCTCGGCTCATTATAATACTGAGCCACTTCTCTTTTCTCACCCTCTCATCAAACAGTTCCTGAGAGAAGCTAACAATTTAAGGCCCCCTTAGGAGAGCTCCCACCCTGGCCTTGAACCTTAACTTTGTAATGGAGAAGCTCACACTTCCCACTTTTGAACCTGTTGCTTCAGCAGAGTTAAAATTCCTCTCTTGGAAAACAGCCTTACTTATAGCTATTTCTTCAGCAAGAAGAGTGTCTGGAGTTACAGGCACTAATGGCGGTGGAGCCCTTCATTATTTTCAATGCTGACAGGGTTTCCGTCAGTACTAACCCATCCTTTATGCCCAAGGTGGTATCCAGTGTGGCTTTAAGCCAATCCATCCATTTGCCAACCTTTTTCCCTAATCCTCAGAATAAAGGGGAAAGGATCCTGCTCTCCTTGGACATGCACAGACAGATCAGGTTCTACCTTGACAGGACTAAGCCTTTCAGAAAATCTGACCAGCTGCTAGTCAGCTTTGCTACAGGGGCAGAGGGCAAGGCCATTTCGAAGCAAACCATTTCCAAATGGATAGCACACTGCATCCATTTCTGCTACAAGCACCATGGAAAACCTACCCCTCAGGGGATCAGAACTCATTCCACTAGAGCTACTTCAACCTCTACAGCATTCCTCAGGGGAGTCCCTACCAGGGACGTCCTGGAAGCTGCAACCTGGAGATGTTCTTCGTGTTTCACTGTTGGAGTCATTACATTTGGGTTATCTGTTTGCCGTAGCCCTCAGTCGGCCTGATTAACAAAGTCTTGGGTCCTGCGACAGTTGCTGCCCCTTCTTCCATGACATCAGGTCATCAGGGGTATAAAACATGCAGCCGACGCCATTACATCAGTCTTTCTTGCCGTGTGGTGCCCAAAGCAAAAGCAGTTTGCAAGTGCCGGTCGGCCGACTCCTGAAATTTTGTTTTTAAGTTTCACAACTGAAGTCTTCAACTAAAGCTAAGTACCCCATTGGGGAAACTTTTTTTTTTGCTCCTTACCGATGTCATTAAATGTTAATAATTGCATTACTTGTGGAAAGCAAATACCTCACAAAGATTTTCATTCGTACTGTATTCCTTGCCTAGGCCCTGACCACGGCGTAGCTTGCTGTCAGTTTTGTGCTTTATTTAATCAGCACACTATCCGTCGTTGGTATATTTTTGCTTCTAAATATTTCAGTTCTCAGTTTAATTATCCAGAAATGTCGTCGGTTGGCCATCCAACTAGCGGGATTCTGAAAAAACGCAAAGATAAAGACAGAGGCCGCTGAGGTCCAAAGCTGCAGACGACGCTTCTCCTAAGCCAGTCGCCAGTTCGCCAGTACTTGGTGGGGTACTTTTGCAGCCCCTGATACCCGCTACTTCTGACTCATAGACCTCTACTGAGACCCCTTCGGAATCCGGTATGCCGCGAGAAACTTCAGCTGTGGAACCTGCAGATGTCTCTACCTTGGATGGGTCTGGAGCCGCTGTGCAGGCACCGGCTTGTGAGGGTGTATTCAGGCCTATGGACTTGCATATTAAACTGATGCCTCCTCCTTCATTTAGGCCAAAATCTCGAACCATGCCTAAGAAACCGATGCCCAGGCCGCATGGTCAGGCCTCTATGCCTAAAAAACAAATGATAAGAATGGCTGAAGATCTTATAACTCTAATCATGGGAAGCCAAGCTCCCCCTTCTAAGAGACCTAGAACTGAAGTTGTTTATGAATCTTCTAAACAGGATTCTGATTTTTCTGATTCTTCTGATGATCTGGATTTACCCTTATCTACTTATGAGGATTCTGATACAGAGGACTCTATTCCCTCTGCTTCCCCTCCAGAGGATTTTTCTTTTGGTGAGAGCTTACATACTCTAAGGGAGCATTTCCACTGGGAAAGCCAGGATTTTTCTGATTCAAAAAAGAGGCTTTTAGGGGTTTCTTATTCCTGCCTCAGCATAGGCCTTTAGCTATGCCTCCTGTACTAGACAGTTGTTGATGATTCCTTTTCAGAATCTAGTTTGGTCCCTGATTCTTTGCCTCCTGCTCCCAGAAATTCTGACCGATATTACAGGGATGTTGTGCTATCTTCTCACGCAACTAATGAGGAAACACAGTAGGTGACGACCACAGAAGACGTTTATTGTAACAACCAAAAATAAAACTACATGATACAAGAGTAATACAAGAGTTTAGGGATGTTCTTCATGTTTCACTGTTGCAGTCATTACATTTGGGTAATCTGCTGGCAGGTTGCCCTCAGTCGGCCTGATTAACAAAGTCTTGGGTCCTGCGTCACTTGCTGTCCCTTCTTCCATGACGTCAGGGGTATAAAACATGCAGCCGATGCCATTTTCATCAGTCTTTCTTGCCGTGCGGTGCTCGAAGCAGAAGCAGTTCGCAAGTGCTAGTTGGCCGACTCCTGAAATTTTCCCTTTCGAGTTTCAGAACCAAAGTCTTCAACCTAAAGCTAAGTACTCCATTGGGGAAACTTTTTCTTGCTCCTTACCAATGTCAGTAAAAGTTAATAATTGTATTAATTGTGGGAGGCAAATACCTCATAAGGATTTTTATTTGTACTGTATTCCTTGCCTAAGCTGAGTAAGCTCTGACCACAACGTGCCTTGCTGTCGGTTTTGTGCTAAATTTAACCAACGCACTATTAAGCGTCTGTATATTTTTGCATCTAAATATTTTGGCTCAAGATTTAACTATCCAGAAATGTCATCGGTTAGCTATCCGATTACCGGAATTCATGAAAAACGCAAAGAAAAAGACAGAGACAGACCATCGAGGTCCAAAACCGATGAACCTTCTCCTAAGTCAGTCGCCGGTTCGCCGGTACTCAGTGAGGAGCTTTCGCAGTCCCGGATACCTGTGCCTTTTGACTCGCAGGCCTCTACTGAGACCCATTCGGAGTCCGGTATGCCGTGAGACACTTTAAGTATTGAACCCGTGGATGTCTCTACCTTAGATGGGTCCAGAACCGCTGAGCAGGCACCGGCTTCTGAGGGTGTTTTCAGGCCTAAAGATTTGTATATTAAACCAACGCCATCTTCAAAAACAAGGCCAAAACCAACTTCTATGTCTAAAAAACTGATGCTTGCACCATGTGCACAGGCCCCTATGCCTAAAAAACAAATGATCAAAATGGCTGAGGATTTAATTACCTCGATCAGGGGTTCCCAACCCCCTCCTTCTAAGAGGCCTAGGCAAGGCACTAATTATGAATCTTCAGATCAGGTTTCCATTTCTTCTGATTCCTCTTCTGATCAGGAATTATCTATTCCACCTTATGAGGACTCTGATGCAGAAGAATCCATCCCTTCTACTTCTCCTCCTGAGGATTTTTCTTTTGGAGAAACTTTGCATACCTTAAGGGAACATTTTCATTGGGAGAGTCAGGATTTTTCAGAATCCAAAAAGAGGCTTAGGGATTTCCTCCTTCTACCTCAGCATAGGCCTTTTGCTATACCTCTTGTTCTAGACATTGTTGATGTTTTCTCAGAATCCAGCATGACTCCTGATTCCCTGGCTCCGGCTCCTAGTAAGCCAGACAGACATTACAGGGTTCCTGACTCCCACAAATTTCTTTTTAAAAACCCTACTGCTGACCCTGAAACAATTTCTTAGGGTCCCAAGGGTGTTAAGGCTTCTACTGCTAAAAATCCTATCCCTTCTGATAGAGACTCCAGGGTGCTGGATAGATGGGGTAAGAAGGTATACACATCTGCAATCCTGGCAATCCAGGCTTTAAACTGTCAATTCCATATGCTTAAATATCAGCAGCATGTCATGGGATTACTTAAACAGAAAATGATGTTGATTTCAGACTGTGGAAAATAGAGTAACAGGATTTATTGCATTCAGCTGAACAAGTTGGAAAGCATACTTTGTAATGTGGTTTTGATTCCTTGGAGGCCTCTTGCAGGGCCGCTGTAACTGGATCTGTGATAGGAAGGCATGCTTGGCTCAAGGAGCAAAATCTGCCTGATCATGTTAAAGGAAAATTGTTGCATGCTCCTTTACAACAGGACAGTCTATTTGGTAATAAAGGAAGAAGTCGTTTTGAAAAAGATGGAAGATAAAGCTAAATCTATGCAAACTGCAAATGATTTCCTACAAGTGCAGCCACCCAGGTTCAGTAGACACTGGCCTACTAAGAATTGGTCCTTTCCAGTACCCACCAGAGCCGCTCAGGTCAAACCCAGACACTCCAAAGGCTCCAGGTTTCAGTCACAAGTAACTTACAGAACAAAACAATAGGGTGCCTCCACCTCCAAATCTGGAAGTAGCAAGGCACCTCCCTAGGGTAAACAGTGCCAATGACTTTCCTCTGCCATTTCCAAGCACTTATCTTTTGGCAGCCCCTTTGGGGGGAAAACTAACACTTCATGCACAAAACTGGCATCTAATTACCCAGGACAAGTGGGTTTTAAATATAGTATCCCATGGATACATATTTCATTTTCACACACTGCCAATTCCAAACGGATGGCCAGATCTGCCTCCAGATCTGTGGGCAGAGGCCCAGAAACAAGTTCTGTCCCTCATGAATATGGGGGCAATTCAACCAGTACCAGAAAAGGAAAAGGGGCAAGGTTTTTATTCGACTTTTCCTGGTACCCAGAAAAGACAAATCATGGCATCCAATTCTGGATTTATCCATTCTAAATACTTTCCTGGACATTCCAAAATTCAAGATGCTGACTCTACAACAGTTACTGCCTATGCTAGGCAAGGATGCCTGGTTGGTAACTCTAGACTTAAAATCAGGGAATCTTGCAGAAGATACCTCCGCTTCAAAGCAGGCTATTTGCATTACCAGTTCTCCTGCACTGCCCTTTGGCTTATCTATTGCGTCCAGGGTCTTCATAAAGCGCCTGGCATTTTGCAGACAAAGAAACATACAAATATATCCTTATCTGGACGATTGTCTAATTCAGGCAGAAAACAAGGAGACACTTCTACAGCATGTGGCATTTGTAAAAAGGCTTCTAACTTGCCTAGGGTACACCATAAACTAAAAGAAATCACAACTGGTACCCTCTCAAAAAATTACATTCCTGGGTGCAAGCTTGAATACAACTGCACAGATGGCTTACCTCACGCCAAATAAACAAATCCAATTGATGACTTACTTCAAACTAGTGGCCACAAAAACTCAGTTATCTGCAAGACAAATTCTGCAGGCCTTGGGGTTCATGGCTTCCTGCATACTTCTAATTCCATATGCAAGACTGCATATGAGGAAACCTCAATGGTACCTAAAAAGCTTATGGATTCAACATTGTCACAGCCTGGAAACAATGATTCCTGTCATTCCTTGCCTGCAGCAAGAGTTCCTATGGTGGGCAGAGGTCTGTTACCAAAACAAGGGACTGTCATTCATTCCACCCCTGCCACCCAAACCCTGACTACAGACACATCAGACTATGCTTGGGGGGGGGGGGCGCATCTGGCAGGGAGATGCATTCAGGGTGAATAGAGCCCAAACCAAATGCACCTGCATATCAACAAAAAAAAGAGATTCTAGCTGTACAGAATGCTCTGACAGCTTTCAAGGACTTTCTTCATCCAGGACAACTACTGATAAAGACGGACAACACCACAGTCATGTGGTACATAAACAAGCAGGGGGGTGCCCATTCCTACCCCCTTTGCAGACTAGCCATGGCCTTGTGGAACACAGCCTTGACTTACCAAATACATCTGCAAACTCAATTCCTGCCAGGAAAGCAAAATACTCTGGAAGACGAACTAAGCAGAAATCTTACGGACCCACACGAATGGAAACTGGATCCGCAAATCTTCAGCATGTTGACACATAAATGGGGGAGCCCAGGCATAGATCTTTTTGCCTCGCCCCAAAAATATCAGTTGGACAAATTCTGCACAAGAATCCATCAGAAAAAGCTTGGAAAGTGGATGCTCTATCCTTCAGCTGGAAAAAACTATCAGTCTATGTATTCCCCCCTCTGCCTTTGCTCTCCAAGGTATTACTAAAAGTCAGACAGGAAAAACCAAAAATGATTCTGATTGCTCCAGACTGGCCTCGCCAACACTGGTACCCACTCCTGCGCAATATGTCACACCTTCCTCCGTGGTACCTGCCTCAGACACCTTATCTACTGTCTCAGCAGAACTTTCAAATTCTACACACTCCAAACTCTGAATCTTGCAGCATGGCTAATCAACTATTTTCACCAGTTACATCTCTCAGCAAACCTGTGATGGATGTCATTTTGGAGGATAGAAGGCCTAGTACTAGAAAATCTTATGCTGATAAATGTTAAAGATTTTGTGCCTGGAATCAGGCACAAGGAATAAGCACATAAATTCCCAATATTCCTCAGATTCTGCAATCTTTAACTGAGATGCTTCACAAGGGCCTGTCTTTCTCTTCCATAAAAATCCACGTCTCTGCCATTTCGGCTTATTGCAACACAGAGCCTCCCCTCTTTTCTCATCCCCTGCTAAAGCAGTATCTCAGAGGGGACAAAATTTTAAGACCTCCCAGGAGAACAACTCCTGCATGGGACCTCAATTTTGTGTTGGAAAAACTCGCCCTGCCTCCTTTTGAGCCAGCTGCTACTGCAGACATAAAAATTCTCTCTTGGAAGACAGCCTTTCTTTTAGCAGTTAGCAGTCACTTCAGCTAGAAGAATCTCAGAACTACAGGCTTTCATGGCAGTGGAGCCTTTTATTATTTTCTACCTGGACAGGGTAGCACTCAGAACCAATCCATCCTTTATGCCTAAAGTGGCATCTAGTCTGGCTCTTAATCAGACCATTCACCTGCCAACTTTTTCCCCAAATCCACAGAACAAGGGGGAGCAGATTCTGCATTCATTGGATGTACACAGACAACTAAGATGCTACTTGAACAGGACAAAATCTCTAAGAAAATCTGAGCAACTACTGGTGGCATTTGCTGCAGGGGCAGAGGGAAAGGCTATCTCAAAGCAGACAATTTCAAAATGGATAAGCCATTGTATTTGTTTCTGCTACATGCATCATGGTAAACCTGTCCCCAAGGGGATCAGATCCCATTCCACCAGAGCTGCATCTGCTTCTGCAGCGTTTCTCAGAGGGGTTCCTACCAGAGACATTGTAGAAGCTGCTACCTGAAGCTCAGTTCATACATTCACCAAGCATTACCATTTACCTCTCTTCTCTAAATCCAGAGCAGGCTTTGCCACTGCTGTCCTGCTGGGCCTTATAGCTGCTCCTAATGCTGTATAATTCTATCCTCCCAACTATAGCTTTGGGATTCTACCCCAATGTAATGACTGCAACAGTGAAACACGAAGAACATAGTACAGTTGTGTACACTTACCATAAATGTAGATGTTCAAGTGTATTCACTGTTGCAGTCCTGGTTACCCAGCCGCCAGCCCCCTATTTTTCTCTTTTTATACCTCTTCTTTCTGTTACTATGCTCAAAAACCTTTTTGTTGTATTTGCTTTTACTTGGAGGTATATTTTTGTGTTCTAAATTGCTCCCCATTTTAGGGGCACCTGACATCTGAGGCAAGAAAAACTGATGAAAATGGCGTCGGCTGCATGTTTTATACCCCTGACGACCTGATGTCATGGAAGAAGGGACAGCAACCGATGCAGGACCCAAGACTTTGTTAATCAGGCTGACTGAGGGCAACCTGCCAGCATATTACCCAAATATGATGACTGCAACAGTGAATACACTCGAACATCTACACAACTGTACTTTCCTGATTCTCACAAGTTCCTTTTTAAAAATCCTCTTGCGGATCCAGAGACTATTTCACAGGGACCCAAGGGCATTAAGGCTTCTACTGCTAAAAATCCTACCCCCTCTGATAGAGACTCCAGGGCACCGATTAGATGGGGTAAGAAAGTTTACACTTCTGCAACCTTGGCCATTAAGGCTTTAAACTGCCAGTTTCATATGTTAAAGTATCAACAACATGTTATTGGATTGCTTAAACAGAAAATGATGTTAATTCCTGACTGTGCTGAAAATAAAGAATTACAGGATTTAATGCATTCGCTGAACAGGTTGGAAAACATACTTTGCAATGTGGATGTGATTCATTAAAGGCCTCTTGGAGGGCTGCTGTTACTGGGTCTGTGCTCAGAAGGCATGCTTGGCTTAAGGAGCAAGATTTGCCTGGTCATGTTAAAGCTAAATTGTTGGATGCTCCCTTAAATCAGGACTGCCTGTTTGGCAACAAGGCTGAGGAAGTTCTTAAAAAGATGGAAGATAAAGCTAAATCTATGCAAACTGTTAAAGATTTCATACAAGTTCAGCCGCCTAGATTTAGTAGTCATTGGCCCTCTAAAAATTGGTCCTTTCCAGCCCCTTCCAGGTCTTCTCAAGCCAAACCCAGACACATCAGAAACCCCAGGTTTCAGTCCCAAGGGACACACAGGACTCTGCAGGGGTGTTTCTGCACCCAATCCTGGGAGTAGTAAGACAACTCCCCCCATGGAAAACTGTCTCAATAACTTGCTTTTAAAACTTCCAAGCACTTCCCAACTGAATGCTCCTTTAGGCGGAAAGATTGGTCTGCAGGCCAAAAACTGGAAACTCATTACCCTGGACAAATGGGTTTTAATGTAGTATCCCAAGGATACAGATTTCATTTCCACACATTACCAACACCAAACGGGTGACCAGATCTACCCCCAAATCAGTGGGCAGAGGCCCAAAATCAAGTACTCTCTCTCTTAAACATGGGGGGTATTCAGTTGACACCAGAAGAGGAAAAGGGACAAGGTTTCTATTCAAGACTTTTTCTGGTACCCAGAAAAGGCAATACATGGTGTCCTATCCTGGACCTTTCTATTCTAAACACCTTTCTGGAGATTCCAAAATTCAGAATGCTGACTCATCACCAGCTGCTTCCTAGGCTAGGCAAGGATGCATGGATGCACATCCCTATCAGGGAGTCTTGCAGAAGATACCTATGCTTCAAAGCAGGCTACATGCACTGTCAGTTCTCTGCACTGCCCTTTGGCTTATCTACTGCGCCCAGGGTATTCATAAAGTGCCTAGCTTCAGTCATTGCATTTTGCAGGCAAAGGCCCATACCTGGACGATTGTCTAATTCCAGCAGAAAGCAAGGACATTCTTTTGAATCATCTGGCCTTTGTTCAAAGGGTACTGACTTGTCTGGGGTTCACCATAAATGAAAAGAAATCCCACCTGGTACCCTGTCAACATATTATATTCCTGGGAGCAAGCTTGAATACAGCTTCCCAGATGGCTTTCCTCATGCCAGAGAAACTGATTCATTTGACAACTTACTTCAAACAAGTGGCCACAAAAACCCAGCTCTCTGCAAGGCAGATACTGCAGGCCTTGGGGTTCATGGCCTCCTGCATTCTTCTAATTCCATATGCAAGGCTGCATATGAGGAAACTACAATGGTATCTCAAAATCCTGTGGTGTCAACATTCACAGGATCTAGAAGCAAGGATTCCTATCATACCTTGCCTACGCCTTGTGTTCCTTTGGTGGTCAGAGGCCTGCCACCAAAACAGGGGACCACCATTCACAGTACCCCCTACTGCCCAAATCTTAACAGACGCATCAGACTATGCATGGGGGGGCTCACCAGGCAGGGAAGTGCATTCAGGTCAAATGGACCTGCACATAAATCAAAAGGAAATGTTAGCTGTACAGAATGCTCTGATAGCCTTCAAGGAGCACATTCTTCCAGGACAACTAATGGTAAAGACGGACAGCACCACTGTCATGTGGCACATAAACAAGCAGGGGGGTACACATTCTTACCCCCTCTGCAGACTAGCCATGGCATTGTGGAACACAGCCTTGAGCTACAAAGTGAATCTACAAGCTCAATTCCTGCCAGGAAAACTAAATACACTGGCAGATGGACTAAGCAGAAACCTCATGGACCCACACAAGTGGAAACTGGAACCAAGGATTTTCAACATGTTGACAAGCAAATGGGGGAGCCCAGATATAGACCTGTTTGCCTCCCCCAGAACCATCAACTGGACAAATTTTGCACAAGGATTCCCCACAAGCTAGCTTGGAAAGTGGATACTCTGTCCTTCAGCTGGAAAAAACCTATCAGTTTATACCTTTCCTCCTCTGCCTCTGCTCTCCAAGGTACTACTAAAGATCAAACAGGACAAGTCAAGGATGATTTTAATTGCACCAGACTGGCCTCGCCATCACTGGTACCCACTCTTGCACAGTGTGTCATGCTTGGCTCCATGGCACCTGCCTCAGACTCCTTCCCTATTGTCTCAGCATGAAAACCAGATTCTGCACCCTCAGCTGCAAACCCTGAACCTAGCAGCCTGGCTAATTACCTAATCTCTCCTTTACCATCCCTCAGTAAATCAGTGATTGATATCATTTTAGAGGCAAGGAGGCCTAGTACTAGAAAATCTTATGCTGCAAAATGGAAAAGATTCTGTGCCTGGAACCAGTCTTAAGGAATGAACTCAGCAGTGCCCAATTTAGTTCAGATTCTACAATACTTGACTGAGATGCTTCATAAGGGTTTGTCTTTTTCCTCCATCAAAATTCATGCCTCAGTCATTTCAGCTCATTATAGCACACAGCATCCTCTCTTCTCTCATCCACTCCTCAAGCAGTTCCTCAGAGGGGCCAAAAATTTAAGGCCTACCAGGAGAGCTCTAACTCCAGCCTGGGATCTTAACTTTGTCTTCGAGAAACTCACTCTTCCTCCTTTCGAGCCAGCTGCTACTGCAGATTTAAAATTTCTTTCCTGGAAAACAGATTTTCATTTAGCAATCACTTCTGCAAGAAGGGTATCTGAATTACAGGCCCTTATGGCAGTGGAACCTTTCATCATCTTTCATGTGGACAGGATGTCCCTCAGAACCAATCCCTCCTTCATGCCCAAGGTGGTATCCCATGTGGCTCTTAATCAGTCCATTCATTTGCCTACCTTCTTTCCTAACCCACAGAACAAAGGAGAATGAATACTGCACTCTTTAGATGTGCACAGACAGCTTAGATTCTACATGGACAGGACTAAACCTCAAAGGAAATCTGGACAACTGCTGGCAGCATTTGCTGCAGGGACAGAGGGGAAAGCTATTTCAAAACAAACCATTTCAAAATGGATAGGCCACTGCATTCATTCCTGCTACAAGCACCATGGAAAACCTATCACACAGGGCATCAGACCCCATTCATCCAGGGCTACATCTACCTCTACCTCTACAGCCTTTCTCATGGTCATCCCTACTAGGGACATCTGAGAAGCTGCTACCTGGAATTGTACATACTTTCACCAAGCATTACCATTTGCCAATTTTCTCTAAATCCAGAGCTGGCTTTGCCACTGCAGTCTTGCAGGGCCTAATAGCTGGTCCTAATGCTATCTAATTTCCTCCTCCCATCCTTAGCTTTAGGAATCCACCCACATGTGATGACTGCAACAGTGAAACACGAAGAACATAGTACAGTTGTGTACTCTTACCATAAATGTAGATGTTCGAGTGTATTCACTGTTGCAGTCCTGATTACCCTCCCTCCAGTCCCCTTTCTTCTTTTGGCTTTACCTCTACTCTCACTTACTATGCTTTAAAAGCTTTTTGGTATATTTGCTTTTTGTTGGAGGTATATCCTTGTATTTATAGATTTGATTGCTTCCCATTAGGGGGGCACCTGCCATCTGGGGCAAGAAAAACTGATGTAATGACGTTGGCTGAATATTTTATACCCCTGACGACCTGATGTCATGGAAGAAGGGACAGCAACTGACGCAGGACTCAAGACTTTGTTAATCAGGCCAAATGAGGGCTCCTGCAAGCAGATAGCCCAAATGTAATGACTGCAACAGTGAATGTGTACACAACTGTACTTTTCTCTCCATCATCCAAAAAGGATACTTCCTATCCTGGAAGGAAAGGCCAGAACTAAAAAGAATTCCCTTCCCTCCCAGAAATCAGCTTCATCTGTTCCCTCCCATTCTGGAAGAACTCCTGAGTTAAGGAACTATAGAGCCATTTCCCTCAGGACAGGAAGGACAAGGCTTCTATTCCTGTCTTTTCCTAGTTGCAAAAAAGGATGGCCCTTGGAGACCAATCCTAGACTTATATTTGAACCTGTTCCTGAATGTTCCCCCCTTCAAGAGGCCTCCCCTTCAAACCCTCCTACCCCTCATCCCCTCACAAGCTTTCATGGTCACCCTGGACCTAAAGGATGCTTACCTACACATTTCTATCAAGCCATCCCACAGGAAACTACATTTTACTGGTGACTCTTCACACTTTCAGTTTACAGCCTTGCCCTTTGGCTTGTCTGCAGCCCCCAGAGTCTTTACAAAGTGCTTGGCCCCAGCCATTGCATACTGCAGAACCAAGGGGATCCAAATCTACCCTTATCTGGATGACATTCTCATCGTGGTCAGAGTCCACCCTACAGACCCATCTCACGTTTACCATGACCCTCCTCCACAACTTGGGATTCAACCTAAAGCTTCAGAAATCCTCTATCCATCCTCAACAGGACAAAGTATTCCTAGGATGCAGGATCAGGACAGACCTGATGAGTTCCTTTCTCCCTCCAAAGTGCAGTCTCTCTCCACCCATTTTCAAAGCCTACTTTCAAAATCTCATCTCTCTGCAAGATAATTTCTGCAAGTCTTAGGTCTAATGGCAGCTACTATTCCCATTATCCCATTAGCCAGGATGCACATGAGGAAATTCCAGTGGTATCTAAAAAATGTGTGGTCTCAGAACCAACATCCACTAGACAAAGTTATTCCCTTTCTGCCCTGCTTAAGAACAGAACTGAAGTAGTGGATTCAGCAAACCAGACAGAACCTTCCTCTTCAATTACCCCCTCCACACACTACTCAATCGATGCACACAAATGCATCAGACCTAGGTTGGGAGACAACGCTAAATGACTTCAGGGTACAACAGCATTGGACAGCTACCCTGCAAAAGCAACATATCAGTGTCAGAGAAATGACTGCAGTATTGCTGGCTGTGAAAGCTTTCCTTCCCATCTTGCAACCAGGGCTGCTCCACATTGTGACAGACAACACTACTGTGATGTGGTATCTCAACAAACAAGGAGAGACAAAGGCATACCAGCTATGCTGGATAACCCTACATATCTGTGATCTAGCAGCCAATCACAACCTTTTCCTGCAGGCCTCTTACATCCCCTCTCAGGAAAACAAACAAGCGGACTTAGCAGAACATCCTCTCCAACACGAATGGATGTTGCACAGGGAAACCTTCTTAGACATCATCCACCAGTGAGGCACACCTCAAGTGAATCTGTTTGCCTCCCCCCAGAGCAGACAACTAAACAAATTCTATACCAGGGATCACACTCCACTAGCCTGGAGGGTGAATGTCTTCAGCTTTCCATGGAAGGGAATGTTCCTGTACGCCTTTCCTCCCTTCCCTCTAATACAAAAGGTCCTACTGAAGATCAAGAAGGACCAACCAAAAATCCTGCTGGTGACTCCCTATTGGCCAAGGCAATACTGGTTCCCCCTTCTATCCCTATCCAAGGGCAATCACCACAAGTTACCCCACAAGGCGGACCTACTCACACAACAAAAGGGATCTGTCATGCACCCACAGTTACTTTTGTTGCATCTAACTCATTGGCTGATCAATTTCTGATCCCTTTCAGACAGCATTACTCCGAGGATGTGCTCAGTCCTGAGGGAGGCCAGGAAACCAAATGCCAGAAAAAAATATTAGTCCAAATGGCAAAGATTCTCAAAATGGTATTCCCTTAAGTACAGGGACCCTTTTCAGGTGGATCCTTTATTTGTCCTTGGCTATATATGCGAGCTTATTAAGGAAGGACTAGCATATTCTTCAGTGAAAGTCCACCTTTCTGTCCTTTCAGCCTGCTTGCCTTTGCAGCCACCTCTGCTTTCTAGAATGGATGTTAAACTTTTTCTGCAAGGGGTCTTGCATATCAGACCACCAAGAAAACCCATCCCTCCTCCCTGGGACCTCAATTTCGTGCTGGAAAAACTCACTTTACCTCCTTTTGAGCCAGCCAGCAGAGCTTCTCTGCAAATGTGCACATGGAAAACCATCCTTTTAGTGGCTATTGCCTCTGCTAGTAGAGTGTCTGAACTACAGGCCCTCATGGCCTGCCCTTCTTACACTACCTTCCACAATGACAGGGTGTCCTTGCGCACTATAACCCTTCCTTCATGCTGAAAGTGGTGAATGAACTGTCCTTAAACCAGTCCATTCACTTGCCCACCTTCTTCCCCTCTCCATCTAATTCCACAGAGAGGATCCTTCATTCCCTAGATGTGTACAGACAACTGAGATTGTACTTGAACAAAAGTAAGTCCTTCAGAAAATCTGACCAACTCTTCGTTTCCTTCCACCCCAGGGCTCTGGGTAAGGCAGTCTCCAAACAAACCATTTCCTCTTGGATCAGGAAATCCATTGTTTTCTGCTACTCATACCATGGCAAACAACTGCCTCAAGGAATCAAGGCTCATTCCACTAGAGGCATGGCTGCCTCCAAAACCTTTCTTAGAAGGCTGGACGCAGCCTTCATCATGGAAGCAGCTACCTGGTCCACTATTCACACCTTCACAAAACACTACAAGCTAGACCAGGTCTCCAGGGCCAGAGCAGGATTTGCCAGGGCAGTCCTGCAGGGATTCTTGGAATCCTCTACATCTGCCTCCTCCCTTCACTCCTTTTAAGCTATGGTACTCTCCCACAGTGTGAATACTGCAACATAGGAATAGAGGACATAGAATAGTTGTGTAAAATCTTACCATAACCATAGATGTCCTTCTCTTCCATGTTGTAGTATTCCTTCCCATCCTCCATACTCCCTTTATTACATCTCTACAGGATGGTTGGTCTCTGTATCCACTCCCTACAGGCTAATTTGTACAGTGCTTCTGGGACATTTGCTCCTTAGCCTCAACTGGTTCTTTTGTACACCTTTTTCTGGGCTTCAAGTTCTGAGGTCTGTGCATGCAGGCGTCACATTTATAGTTCCTGGTTTATGGCCCTGCGTGTGATGTCCCACGCACCAACAGCAACCAAGCTTAAGCTTTTGTATAGGAGCCAACATCAGGTCACCTGAGCAGAAAATCCCACAATATGAATACTGCAACATGGAAGAGGACATCTATTGTTGTGGTAAGATTTTACACAACTATTCTTTATTCTGTTTGGGTGCTTCTCACGACCATATGCAATGTTCTATCTGCCCAGTGTTTATCCTGAAGACCCTACGTAGTAATCTCTCCTTGTCAATTTACCTGAAGAACCAGCATCTTAAATTGTTGGTGCAAGGTACTATGATGGAATCTTTCCATCCCAAAGGTCAGACACCTGGCAAGAAAAAGTCCAAAAACTCTGGTCAGATTGTGCTGCTGTCCCACATTCCCTGGATGTCTGTCTCCCTCTTGAGGCAGGTGAAAGCCCAGAGGATCACCCAGTTGTTTGATTCTTCTGCCACTTATCTTGTTGCAGGCCAGCATAGATTTGACTTGTTGGATGTTCTCAGGCTCTGCAAATGTCCACTCCGGGTGTTAAGGGTGAACCTTGGCTGATTGTTTCTAAGGGATGGAGGGGGATACCTCAAACCTAGTCTGGGAGGAGATTCCTCCTACATTGGTTGAGTATCGGCAAGAGTCTGAACTTCCTGGGGTTTTTAAGGCAGACGTTCCTCAGAAGAAAAAAATGAAAATAACAAGCTCATTTCCCCTGCTGCTAAACATCCCCAGTGTGAATGGCATGATTTTACCCAGGGGTTGTTTAATGCCTAAATGGCTTTAAAGCCTCCTCAAGGAGTTTCTTTGCCTGCTTCTCCCTGGTCATCTACTCCCCCTTTTAAGGCCCAGAAAGCAGCAGTCCTCTGAGAATTTGGATTCTGGGGAGGAGCCTAGGCATATTCTTCTCAAGTCCTTTCTCCCTTGGATTGTTAGCCAGACGCTCCCTTAGAAGAACTCTCCTTTGGGTATACCATTTGTCAGATGATGCAATATTTGAAATTGGACTGTTCTCAATTTTCTGATATTCAAAATGGATATTATGAACTCCTCCAGATGGAGTCTCCTAAACCCTCTGCTGTACTTTCAGTTTTGGCTGCCCTTTTAGACAGCTTCTCAGCAAACTGTGTTGCCCTTGTTGCTCAAACTCCAGCCCCTAAGAAACCTAATGGATTTTACAAGGTGCCTGAAGATTGAAAGTTCTTGTACAAATGTCCTTCTGCTAATCCTTCTGTAGTATGTCTTCTGGCAAACCTTTTAGACTCTTGCCATCTACTAAACTAGCTCCTTTAGACATTTAGGCAAAAAGGTATATGCTGCTGACACCCTGGATTTTTGGACTATTAATTACCAGACTCTTATATGACCAGGTATGTTTTAGCCCTTTTTTGTCAATCTTCTTAGGCAATCTCTGACCTCCCTGATTCACCTCCCTTCTCCAAGGACTGTCAATGACTCTGCTCCCCCTGTGCCCCGCCAACCCCCAGAGAGACTAGGAGGAAGACTTTCCTCTTCCTCGGGAATTGCCAGGCTATCTCCTTGGATCTATGGGTCCTAAAAATTACTACCAGTGGGTACAGATTCTAATTCAAAGAAAGTCCCAGACATTGTGGCTTCTCAGATGTACCAGCAAACCAGAGGGTAGAAGCCATCTATCAAACACAAAAGCTTCATGCCCAAGGGGCTGTGGAACCTGTACCAGAGGAACAGGCTGGAAAAGGATTTTATTCAAGACTGTTCCTGGTACCCAGAAAGGAGGGCCCCTGGTGCCCTATGTTAGACCTATCCCCTCTAAATCTGTCCCTTCTAGTACCCAAATTCAAAATGCTGACCTTACACTAACTCTTACCCATGCTGATGCCACAAGCTTGGCTAGTGACCCTAGATCTGAAAGATGCCTACCTCCACATTCCTATAACGAAGTCCTGCAGGAGTTTCCTGCGCTTCAAGGCAGGCTGACAGCACTATCAGTTCTGTGATCTGCCCTTTGGCTTATCCACTGCTCCCAGAGTCTTTACCAAATGCTTGGCTCTTCTCATTGCCTTTTGCAGACAGAGGGGAATTCAGATTTACCCCTACCTGGATGACTGCCTCATTCAGGCAGACACCAAGGAAGGGCTCCTGCAGGATCTCATGTTCAAACCCTCCTAACCTCCCTGGGCTTCACTATCAAACAAGAGAAGTCCCAATTCCTACTCACAAGAAGATTAACCTTCCTGGGAGCCCGTCTAGATACAACTACTCAAACAGCCTCTGTTCCTCAGGAAAACCAGATGTTTCTCCGTTCATACTTCACTCGGCTAGCCCGACTGTTCCTGGTACCCAGAAAGGAGGGCCCCTGGTGCCCTATTTTAGACCTATCCCCTCTAAATCTGTCCCTTCTAGTACCCAAATTCAAAATGCTGACCTTACACTAACTCTTACCCATGTTGATGCCACAAGCTTGGCTAGTGACCCTAGATCTGAAAGATGCCTACCTCCACATTCCTATAACGAAGTCCTGCAGGAGTTTTCTGCGCTTCAAGGCAGGCTCACAGCACTATCAGTTCTGTGATCTGCCCTTTGGCTTATCCACTGCTCCCAGAGTCTTTACCAAATGCTTGGCTCCTCTCATTGCCTTTTGCAGACAGAGGGGAATTCAGATTTACCCCTACCTGGATGACTGCCTCATTCAGGCAGACATCAAGGAAGGGCTCCTGCAGGATCTCATGTTCAAACCCTCCTAACCTCCCTGGGCTTCACTATCAAACAAGGGAAGTCCCAATTCCTACTCACAAGAAGATTAACCTTCCTGGGAGCCTGTCTAGATACAACTACTCAAACAGCCTCTGTTCCTCAGGAAAACCAGATGTTTCTCTGTTCATACTTCACTCAGCTAGCCGGTAGGACCCACTTCACATTAAGGAAATTCCTGCAAGCGCTGGGGTACATGACCTCCTGCATTCTGCTGGCACCCCTAGCCAGGCTACACATGAGAAAACTACAATGGTTCCTCAGAAACCTTTGGTGCCAGCACTCAGGGTCCTTAGAACACCTGCTACCTCTGATTCTTTGCCTAAAGAAGGAACTCTTATGGTGGGTGCAGGCATGTTTCCTAAACAAGGACCTACCCTTCATCATTTCCCCATGAGGCCAGACCATCATTCCAGACTCTTCAGACACAGCATGGGGGCCACGCCAGAGGAGCATGTGCATGCAGGGCATTTGTGAATAAGAGGTGCAGGACCTCCATATCAATCTCAAAGAGCTGTTGGCAGTGCACCAGGCAATTCTAGCCTTCAAAGAACACCTCACATGAGGAGTGCTCCTAATCAGGACAGACAACATAACAGTAATGTGGTACATCAGCAAGCAGGGGGGAACTCAATCTTACCCCCTATGTCACCTAGCTATGCAAATCTGGCAGTCAGCCTCAAATCTGGGACTGCACCTGATAGCTCAGTATATCCCAAGGAAGCAAAACACCCTGGCAGACCAGCTAAGCAGAAGCCTCCTGGATCCCCACAAGTGGCAACTGCACAGGGGGACCTTCCTCAAAATCACACAAATCTGGGGGAGCCTGGACATAGAGCTATTTGCAACCCCAGACAACCGCCAGCTAAACAAGTTCTGCTCCAGAGTTCCATCCAGAAGCATGGAGAGTGGACGCTCTTTCCTTCCACTGGGGAAACTTCTTTGTGTATGCGTTCCCCCTTGCCTCTGATTCCAAAGGTGGTACTCAGGATTAGGGAGGAAGGACCAAAGGTTATTCTCATTGCTTCAGACTGTCCCAGACAGCAATAGTACCCCTTGCGTCTCAACCTGGCCGAGCAGCCTCCCATGAATCTGCCCCTCTCAGAAACCCTTCTAACTCAGGAAAAAGGGACTGCTACACCCAAACCTCCCTACCCTCAAACTGTCCGCATGTCTGATTCCCCAAAGGTGGATGACACTACAGCCTTCAGCAGCTAGGTTTTAAACATTATCAAGGAGGGCAGAAAGCCTTGCACCAGGAAATCCTACTCAGCAAAATGGAAGAAATTTATGATCTGGTGCCACAGCAAGTCCATCAACAACTACCATGCCACTCTGCCTTTGGTTGTAGATTACCTGGCAGAGCCTCTGCAATGGATACTGTCTTATTCCTCCATTAAGATACATCCCTCGGCTATTTCAGCCTTTGTCCAGTCTAATCACCTATTTTTTCTCAACAGTTACTAAAAGTGTCCCTTAGGAGGGTTGCACACATTGGACCACCCAGAAGGCTACCTGCTCCAGCATGGGATCTAAATTTTGTCTTGGAAAAATTAACTTCACCTAATTTTGAACCAGCTGCCTCAACTGACCTGAAATACATTCTCTCTTGGAAATCTGCTGGGCATAATCTCTGCCAAGAGAGTTTCTGAACTCCAGACCCTTATGGCCACTCAGCCATTCATTATTTTCATGCTGACAGGGTGTCTCTCAGGACCAGCCCCTCCTTTATGCCTAAAGTAGTTTCAGAGGTTACCCTCAACCAGGCCATCCATCTAACTACCTTCTTTCCCAATCCACAAAATAAAGGGTAAAGAATTTTGTAAAGCAGTCAGGAAATCCGACCAGCTTCTGGTTTCCTTCGCTCCTGGGGCAGAGGGGGAGCCCATCTCCAAGCAGACCATTTCTAAATGGATCTCTCATTGTATCCATTTCTCCTACTCCTTTCATGAAGAGTCCTCCCAAGTCTATCAGATCTCATTCCACTAGAGCAGCTGCTACTTCCATTGCTTTCTTGAGAGGGGTTTCTACTAAGGAAATTCTGGAATCTGCCACTTGGACATCCATCCACACATTCACCAAGCATTACCAGCTAGCCACTTTCTCTAGGACAAGAGCAGCCTTTGCATCTGCAGACCTGTAGACTGCTTACCCTTCATTCTTATATTAATTCCTCCACCTTTTCTTTCTCAGCTTTGGGAATCCTCCAAGTGATAACTGCAACAGTGAAACACGAAGAACATAGCACATTTGTGTACGTTTACCATAAGTGTAGATGTTCGAGTGTATTCACTGTTGCAGTCCTGTTTCCATCCCACGGCCCCCCTTTGGTTCATCCTTCATGAGGGTTCGTATCTACTGGGGGCAGGAAAAACTGATGTAATGACATCAGCTCTCTCCTTTATAGCCCTGATGACCTGACGTCAGTTTCTGCTCCAAGAGAGCTGATGCAGGTGGGAAAATTTTTACTCTGGTATTCGGGCCAACCGAGGGCTACCCAGCAGAGATAACCCCCACAAGTGATGACTGCAACAGTGAATACACTCAAACATCTACATTTATGGTAATTGTATAGAACTGTACTTTCTATATGACAGCTTACTTCCCATTTCTATGAGCCAGATTCCTTTATCCCTTCGCCTTTACATTTCCCTTCCCAGTTGGTTAAGGGTCACTAAAGATTCTTGGGTTCTGCCCATCATTTGCCAGGGATATTTCATGGTGTGGAAATCCCTTCCTGCTTTTCTGGGCATCCTTCACCCTCCTCAGGAACAACTTCCTTTCTTTCCAGGACTGCTTCAGGGCCTTTTGCTCGGGGCAACATTCAAGTCATTTTTCTCTTTCTTCCTTGCATTTTCAGTTCTCTGCCCTTTGGCCTTTTGACTGCCCCAAAGGTATTCACCAAATGCCATGCTCTTGTCATTGCTTTTTGCAGGATAAGAGAGGTTCAAATCCTTCCTTGTTTGGATGACCTGCTCATTCAGGCTTCATCCCCCAAGGTCCTGCTTCAGTGTATGGTTTGCCTGTTACAAAGCCTAGGGTTTACCATAAACTTTCAGAAATCAGCCCTGGCTCCTTCTTGGGATCATGTTTTTCTGAGTTGCAGGATCCAGACTATTCCCATGTTGACATCCCTCCCCACCTAAGGCCCTCTCTCTCTAATGACCATATTTCAGTCTCTTATTCCTCTGGCTTCAGTCACAGCCAGGTATTTTCTCAGGATTCTAGGATTCATGAGAAAGCCAAAATGGTTTCTAAATCTACTGGATTTCCTAATTATTTTCCTTCCATGCCTCACATTCAGGCTTCAGTGGTGGATTCATCAGCTTTTTCTCAACCCTGGACTTCCTTTTTAACTTCCAGTCCTATGTCAGTAACTTTTTTTTGATACCTCAGGCAGGGGGTGGGGAGCTTCCTTCAGTTACCTCAAGGCACAGGGTCTCTGGCCTCCTCATCAGAAGACCAATCACATCACCGCAAAAGAGATGAGAGCTCTCCTGTTAGCTCTTCAGGCTTTTCATTTCCCCTTTCTTTCAGGGCTTCTGAAAGTCTTCACAAAATTCCAGAGTGATTTTGTATATCAGCAAGCAATGGGGGACACTGACCTACTTTATTTGCAGACTTCCTCTGAGATCCAGTTGTCCAGCATTGATTGACTCTTCAGGCTGTCTGCATTCCTTCAGAACAAGATATAGTGGCACACTCACTGAGCAGGTCAAGTACACAGGCTCACAAATGAATTCTTAACAGAGATGTGCTTCTAGACATTGTCCATCGGTGAGGTACTCCACAGGTAGATGTGTTTGCATACCCTTTCAACAGACAACTTTTTATTTTTTGTGCTAGAGTCCCATGTCCTCTGTCTTGGAAGGTGGATGCCCTATATTTTCCTTGGAAGAGGATGTTTTTCTGTGCCTTCCCTTCCTCTAATTCCAAGGGGCCTGCTCAAGATCAAGCAAGACTTCCCCAAAATCTTGTTGGTGCCTCGCTATTAGCCCAGACAGCATTGGCTTCCCCTTCTTCAACTAGCCAGGGGTAGTCACCACAAGTTACCTTACAGAGTGAACCTTCTCACACAAGACAAAGGGTCTCTGATCCATCTTCACTTGCCTACTCTTCAACTGATGTAGGTGATAGGGCAGGCACCTTTTTTTCTGAGGACATGCTTGGGGTTCTGCAGGAGGCCCACTACCAGAAAATCATTTTTGTCTAAATGGAAGAGATTGTCTCTCTGGTGCCATTTTCATAACCAGTATCCATTTTCTGTGGGAATCCCTCTGTTTCTTACTTGTTTGAATTGCTCCATGATGGTAGCATATTCTTCAGTTAAAGGTCACCTTATAGCTATTTCTGCTTGTCTGCCCTTGACTCCTACTCTGGCCTCTAGATTTGAGGTCATGCAATTTCTTAAAGGCATCCTTTATATCAGGCTGAGCTGCGGTAGCGTTGTCACCTCATAGCAAGACGTTGTCCCAATGTTCATCGTGTTATACTGCTGCAGTCATCACACTTGGGTTATCCTGCCGTCAGGCGGTCCCGCAGTCGGCCGAATCCCAAAGTCTTAGTCCTGCGTCGGTTGTCGTCGCTTCTTCCCTGACGTCAGTGCGACAGGGGGATAAAAGAGGCAGCCGACGCCATTTTCTTCAGTCTTTCTTGCCACGCGGTGCCCGAAGCAGAAGCAGTTTGCAAGTGCTGGTCGGCTAGCTCCTGAGATTTTCGAATCAAATTTCAGCCCGAAGTCTTTTCTAAAGCTAAGTACCCCGTTGGGGAAACTTTTCTTGCTTCAGACCGATGTCAAACAAAGTTAATAATTGCATTTCTTGTGGGAAGCAAATCCCTCATAAGGATTTTCATTCTTATTGTATTCCTTGCCTAGGCCCAGACCACGACTTCTCTGGTTGTCGGTTTTGTACTAGGTTCAACAAATGTACAGTCAAGCGTCGGGCAGGTTTCGTCCGACATTATTTTGGCAGAAAATTTAACTATAGCATGTCGTCAGAGCAACCGACATCAGCAATGATTAAAAAACGCAAGGATAAGGACAGGCAACCAAGGCCAAGACCAGATACCAAGGCCTCAGCAAGGCCTGCCGCCGGTTCTCTGGTTTTCAGTGAGGTGCCTACGCAGCCCCTGACTACCGCTGATTTGGAAATTCTGACGGCCTCCCAGACTGAATCAGCTGGGCCTCAAGAGCCGGTTCCCTCTCACCACTCGGACGCCAACCCTGACGGTGATCCAGAGATTTTGGACAGGCCTTCGGTTTCTGAAGGTGTCTTCAAACCAACAACTATCTCTATTAAGTCTTATGCTAAACTTAAAGCTCCCTTAAAAGTTAGGAAACTGCGTCCACAGACCCTCCCCCCCAGACCCCTATGCCTAAAAAACAGATGCTTAAGATGGCTGAGGATTTAATTACCCTTATCAGGGGTTCATAACCCCCTCCTGACAAAAGGCCTAGACTGGAGGAAGATTATCCTTCCTCTGACCAAGCATCCATTTCCTCAGCTAACTCTGAGGACCAGGATTACTCCTTCCCTCCTTATGAAGACTCAGATGCTGAAGAGTCCATTCCCTCTGTCTCCCCTCCTGAAGACTACTCTTTTGGGGAAACTTTACACACCATGAGGGAACAATTCCACTGGGAAGGCCAAGATTACTCTGACTCTAAGAAAATACTCCGTGAGTTTCTTCTTCTTCTACAGCATAGACCCCTTGCAATTCCTCCAGTTTTAGACATTTTGGATGATGTTTACACCGAATCTAGTCTAAACCCAGATTCCTTACCTCCTGCACCAGCTAAACCAGACAGATACTACCGAGTTCCTGATTCTCATAAGTTTCTATATAAAAGCCCTGTTGCAGACCCCAAAACCATTTCCCAGGGTCCCAGAGGGGTTAAGGCCTCTACTGCTAAGAATCCACTACCTTCTGAAAGAGATTCCAGAGCATTAGAAAGATGGGGGAAGAAAGTGTATACGTCTGCCACTTTGGCCATGAGGGCCTTAAACTGCCAATTCCACATGCTAAAATACCAGCAGTACTTGATTACACAGTTAAAGCAGAAAATGACCCTTCAGACAGATCAACCTGATTTCAAAGAGATGCAGGATTTGCTGCATGCAGCAGAACAAGTGGGAAAGCATACCTTACAGTGTGGTTTTGATTCATTGGAAGCCTCATGTAGAGCAGCTGTCACAGGATCTGTAATACGTAGACATGCTTGGCTAAAAGAGCAAGCCTTACCAGAACATGTCAAAGCAAAGTTATTGGATGCTGCATTGCAGAAAGATGTGTTATTTGGTGTCAAAGCAGAGGAAGTTTTAAAGAAAATGGAAGAAAAGGCAAAGTCTATGCAGACAAAGATTTTTTACAGGTACAACCTCCTCGTTTCAGCTGAAACTGGCCATCAAAAAACTGGTCCTTTCCTGCATCAGACAGACCCCAAAGGGGTAGGTACAGACGCCCAAGGGGCAGAGGCCAGCCACAAGGTTCTTTCAGGCCTGGACAATGGCATACAACAACTCAGAGAGGTGGAGACGAAAGATCTCAACCCTTGAGGAAACAAACACAATGACTTCCCTCTTCGCCTACCAAGCAAAATTGCCCTGGCAGCACCTTTGGGAGGAAAACTGGCTCTATTTCCACAAAATTGGCGCATCATAACAAAGGACAAATGGGTTCTGGATATCATTACCCGAGGCTACAGATTTCATTTTCACACTTTACCACGGATGAGAGGCATGCCAAATCTGCCTCCAAACCAATGGGCAGAGGCACAAACGCAAATTTCAGCTCTCATGGATATGAAAGCAATTCAAAAGGTACCTACAAAGGAGCAAGGTCAAGGTTTTTACTCAGGACTATTTCTAGTACCAAGAAAGGACAAAGCCTGGAGACCCATTTTAGACCTTCTCAATTCTAAACACATACCTGGAGGTACCCAAATTCAAAATGCTCACACTACCGCAGCTTCTTCCCATGCTGGGCAAGGAGTCTTGGCTGGTAAAGTTGGACCTCAAAGAGGCATACCTGCATGTCCCTATCAGACAAGATTGCAGAAGATACCTCAGATTTTTGGCAGGTACAACGCATTATCAATTCTCTGCATTGCCCTTTGGCTTATCTACTGCGCCCAGAGTATTTAAGAAATGCCTGGCATCAGTAATTGCATACTGCAGACAATGAGGAGTACAAATGTATCCATATCTGGACGACTGCCTGATCCAAGCGGACAGCAAGGTCATTCTATTACAGCATCTGGTATTTGTAACAAAGCTGCTAAGTTGCCTAGGGTACACAGTAAACAAAAAGAAGTCAAAGCTAATGCCCTCACAAGACATAATATTCCTGGGTGCCAGCTTAAATACAATGGCCCAGATTGCTTATCTCACGCCAGACAAACAAAAACAACTGACTCAATACTTCAAAAAGATGGCAACTTTTACCCAGCTCACTGCAAGGAAAATCCTGCAAGCATTAGGGTTCATGGCATCCTGCATTCAACTAATTCCACATGCATAGCTGCACATGAGGAAATTGCAATTGTACCTGAAAAGTGTATGGACTCAACACAGGCACAGCCTCGAAACAAGTATACCTCTCATTCCCTGCCTTCAAAAAGAGTTCATATGGTGGGCTCAAGCATGTCAAATAAACAAGGGTCTTCCTTTTGTCCTACCTCCAGCAAACCAAAGTATGACAACAGATTCTTCAGACTTTGCCTGGGGACCACACATGGCAGGACAGTGCATACAGGGCAAATGGTCTGCAAAACAAATGCATCTGCACATCAACCAAAAGGAGATGCTAGCTGTGCAAAATGCACTGACAGCCTTCAAGGACCTCTTGCATCCAGGACAACTACTAATAAGGACAGACAACACCACAGTTATGTGGTACATAAACAAACAGGGAGGAGCACACTCCTACCCTTTATGCAGACAGGCAATGACCTTGTGGAACACAGCATTGACTTACCAAGTACAACTGCAAGCACAATTCCTGCCAGGAAAGGAAAACATATTGGCAGACAAATTAAGCAGAAATTTGGCAGATCCTCACAAGTGGAGACTACACCCACAAGTATTTTCAATGACAACTCAAAGGTGGGGATGCCCAGACATAGATCTATTTGCCTCCCCCAACAATTGCCAACTACAGAAATTTTGCACAAGGACTTATCATTCCCTAGCCTGGAAAGTGGACACCCTATCATTCAGTTGGACAGCATTGACAGTCTATGCCTCCCCACCACTACCTCTCTTGACCAAGGTATTACTGAAAGATCAGAGAGACCACAAATGATCCTCATTGCTCCGGACTGGCCACGTCAGCACTGGTACCTATTACTAAGGACCTTGACTCACAGCCCTCCATGGATCTTACCTCAATTCCCACTTCTGTTGACTCAGCAAAACTCTCAGATCCTTCACAGTCAACTCAGGACTTTAAATTTAGCTGCATGGATAATACCTTGAATTATCAATCAACACTTCTCTCAAAGGACGTCCTGAATGTCATTTTGGAGGCCAGGAGGCCCAGCACCAGAAAAACTTACTCAGACAAATGGAAAAGATTTTGTGCATGGAACCAGGCTAAAGGCCAAAATCCTTAGATACCAAACATTCCTCAAATACTGCAATACTTAACTGAGATGCTACACAAAGGCCTTTCTTTCTCATCCATTAAGATCCATGCTTCAGCCATTTCAGCTCAATATAATACGGATCCTCCCATATTCTCACACCGTTTACTAAGGCAGTTTCTCAGAGGGGCTAAGAATATAAGACCCCCCAGAAAACCCCCAACGCTAGCTTGGGACCTCAACTTCATTTTAGAAAAATTAACACTGCCTCCTTTCGAACCAGCCTTCTCAGCAGAACTACAATACTTGTCATGGAAAACAGCTCTGTTGCTGGCTATCACCTCACCACGCAGGGTCTCAGAACTACAGGCACTTATGGCAGTGGAACCTTTCATCACTTTCCATCAGGACAGAGTCTGTTTACAAACTAACCCTACCTTTATGCCAAAGGTAGTATCCAGTGTGGCTTTGAATCAGACCATTCATTTACCCACCTTTTATCCAAACCCCCAGAAAAAAGGAGAAAGACTCCTTCACTCTTTGGACATTCACAGACAGCTACGTTACTATTTGGATAAGACAAAGACCTTCAGAAAAACTGACCAACTCTTTGTATCCTATGCTGCAGGTTCACAAGGAAAGGCTATTTCAAAACAGACCATCTCCAAATGGATAGCACATTGTATCCGCTTTTGCTACTCACACCATGGGAAAGCAGTGTCTGTTAATATTAGGTCCCATTCTACCAGGGCTACAGCAACCTCAGCAGCCTTTCTCAGGGGGGTTCCAACCAAGGACATTCTGGAGGCAGCTACTTGGAGTTCAGTGCACATCTTTACCAAGCACTACCACCTTCCATTATACTCAAAAACCAGAGCTGGTTTTGCCACTGCAGTTCTACAGGGCATCCTAGCTTCACCTAAATCAGTTTAGTACCAGCCACCCATCCATAGCTTTGGGATTCAACCCAAGTGTGATGACTGCAGCAGTATAACATGATGAACATAGTACAGTTTTGTACCTACCATAAATGTAGATGTTCGAGTGTATATACTGCTGCAGTCCAGGTTACCCTCCCACCATCCCCTCTACATACCAGGGTGTTAGTTATAACTCCATGTACATCAATCTATTGAATGCATGTCTATATGATGTATTTGCTAACAGCTAGTACTATTGTTTATCTACCAAGGTATTTTTGCATAGTTATTTGTATTGCCTTCCTAGTTGGGGGCACTTGACATCTGGGGCATGAAAATCTGAAGAAAATGGCATTGGCTGCCTCTTTTATCCCCCTGTCGCACTGACGTCAGGGAAGAAGCGATGACAACCGATGCAGGACCAAGACTTTGGGATTCGGCTGACTGCGGGGACCGCCTGACGGCAGGATAACCCAAGTGTGATGACTGCAGCAGTATATACACTCGAACATCTACATTTATGGTAGGTACAAAACTGTACTTTCGATTCTCAGCTAGAGCGTATTCTGTGTGGAGGCATACATGAATGGGGCGTGCCTTCGTTGAAGGTTGTGCATCAGGGCTGGTAACCCGGTACATAAAAATCCACTACCAATCATTAGCAGACCGGAGTTCCGCTGTGGCGACCACTAACCGGGAAAAGCCGAAAGACACAAACAATCCTTTATATCATGCTGGCGGGGAAGTATATTTTACCTTCCAAGGACTTCAGTTTTGTGCTTGAAAAGTTGACTAAGGCTCCTTTTGAATCTGCAGCTTCAGCTTCCTTGCAACATTGTACTTGGAAGACTGTTCTTCTTTTGGCCCTTATGTTAGCTAAAAGAGTATCTGAACTCCAGGATCTTGTGGCTATTCATCCTTTCTTAGTTTTTCATAGTGACAGGGTGTCTCACCGTATTAATCCTTCTTTATATGCCTAAGGTGGTTAATGAGCTATCTTTTAATCAGTGTATTAATTTGACCTATTTTCCTTCAATGCAGTCTGCTAGTGTGAAGGTTCTTCACACTTTGGATTTGCATAGACAATGATATTGTTTATTTAAGACTAAGTAAGACCATTAATAAATCTGAGCAACTTTTTGATCTGATGTTGGCAATCTTCATGTAATCCTTGACTGTGGGCTCGTCGACTCGGCCATTTACTGCAGCTCACGCCTTCCAAACTCTCGAGCTAGACTCTACCCATAATGCTCCTCTCTAAATTACCTCAGATCTCGTTTTTTGCTTCGTGGCAGTTCTTTTCAAGTAAGCTTTTCCTTCTAAATTTCGTGAGTCACTCTTTTCAGTATTTATTTCTATTCTTAAACTCGTTCCTGCCTACCTGCTCCTCTTGCTATCTTCCATGCATGTGTGTATAATTCTTCTCCCTTTATCCCTTTTCCCTCAATCTTTAGATAGATTTTACGTACCATTGCTGGTACTTTTTCCTTTACCTTTTAGGTATTCTCGATTACCATTGTTGGTACTGTGTTTTCTGTACAAAAAAAAAATCTTGCTGTCCTCTCTTCTGTGTTTGTGTGTGTGTATGAATGTTTGCGAGGGCCTGTATCAGCCTTTTTATTTCTGCATCATGGGTTTTAAATCTTCTATACCAGCAAAACCTTTAAAGGGCACTACTGGATTTAAAAGATGTCAGAAGTGCGACAGGAAGATGCCCATTTCTGATGGGCATGTGTTGTGTGTGTACTGTTAGGAGCAATTCATCTGGAAGAAAACTATTCCTTGTGTTACTGTTTCTCTGCCATGACATTAACTGAGCAGAGAAACAAACCAATATTAAAAGGTGATTTTGAAGAGGCCATTTATGGGTCCAAGACAGAAGCCAGTTCATCATCCTCTTCCTCCTCTTCAAAAAAAATAAACTGTCTCATTCAGTTTCGAGTATTTCCTTGGAACTGCCCAAAAAGATTACAAAACTATGGTGCAGACAGTTCCCTTAGCACCGATAGGCAAGACTGACTTGGCACCTACCACGACTATTTTTGAGAAGACTACTACTTCGGCACCTGAGGTTTTATTGGTACCAGAGCAGACAAAAACTATATCCATCTCAAGATTTAGGTACACTCCCTTAGTCGTTCCTTTTATGGGCCGAACGCATAGCCTTTTTGTGGAGTCATCTCCCTCTACTTCGTCTGTTCGATCCGCTAAGAGTCTCTTGGAATTGGACCTCATGAGGCTGGTGGACAGGCTCTTGATGGTGAAGCGATTACCGTCGTCTTTCTTGGTTCCCAGCCAAGTTGGCATTAGGACCTGCCCTACTGTGACACCTTCTCATTTTCTTCCTCCAACTGCAGTTGAGTCATTGGAACCCCTGGCACTGCCCTTCCTAGCTCTGACTATTTCTGTTCCAGTAAGAGCCTCTTCTCTGGAACTGAGAATTGCCTTGAGCTCCTCTGTTTTTTTGGAACTGGAGGTCTCCCAGAGCCGAGACTTTGTGGCCTGTTCCAAGGGGCAGGATTTGACGACTTTTTTTTTTTTTACAGTCTTCCTTCCCCCTTGGTGCTTCGGCTCTCTTTGGATCTGCCCCAGCTTTTGCTTTGGGAGCTGCCGCCTTGGTGCAGGGTGGGACCATGGTTCTGAAGGAGTCTATTTTAGTTCAGGGCTCCCATCCCCCTACAGGGGGCCGGCCTTCCAGATCATGGAGAATTCCTTGTCCATTGTGGACACCCAGTCCTTGCTATCCTTGTCAGGTCAAGCATTTCTGTCTCCTTGACCACAGCTACCCATCAGCCCTCATCCCTGGAACAGGGGGCACAAAATCCACAGGAAAGATCTGCCTTAGTGGTTTCCACTTTGGATACTTCCCCGGAACATCCCCCATGAAGAAGTGCCTGCAAAAAAAAAGTGCAAGAGGAAGCACTTAGATTCCTCATAGGAGACTTTCACTGAGGTTACCAATATTGATGAAAGAAAGGTTCCTCCAGGTCACCCCTGATGATCCCTTTGGAGACATCCAGGAAATTCTTAAATGGAGGGGTGGCTGGTCTTCCCTCCAGCCTTCCTCGGAGGAATCTGTATACCTGGAGGCTTTTTGTGCCCAACACTCTACCTCTTGGTTCTCTGCTGCTGCTGACTAGCTTACTAAATTGATCAAGAAAGCAGGCGTGGAAGATCCCTGACTCCATTGAACCCCGACTCCATCGAACCAATCCCAGAGAGCCCTGACCAGATCCTTTCTGCCCCCAAAGAAGACCAAGATTGGGCTAAGGGCATCTTTGTAGATGCCATGGTGATAGTGGCAGCCACAAAGAAGGAACTTGAAGAAGGTCCTACTATCCATCCTCTTAATAAATGGTCTAGGAGTATGGATAGATTTGGGAAGCACATTTATGCTTCGATCTTCACTGTTAGGTCTTCAAATTGCATGGTGCACTTTACTAGGTTACAGAGAGATCTGATGAAAGAGCTTTCAAATACTTTCACAGGAGCAGTAGCTGAAGGTGTTCGAGACAAAGTCATCTCTCAGCTCGCCACTGCTGAATCAATTTCAAACCCATCCATGAGGCCTGCTGCCCACACAGCCAAAGGGACAATGAAAGTGGGGGGGGGGGCTCAGGCGTAGCTCTTAGGAGACATGCCTGGATACTCTTATGTGACTTTGCGGAGCCATTTAAACCTTCATTTGTCAATGTTCCATTTTACAGATCACCACTGTTTGGACCCAAAGTAAAAGACACATTGGCCAGATGTGAGAAAAATGAAAGGCGCTTTCTTCCATAGGTGTACACTTCTCCACTCCTCAACAGCCATACTCTAGGAACTAGAGAAGTGGGAGGCAATGGTTCAAAAAGTCCCAAGGGCCTACCCAAGACTCGCATGGCAAAGACTTTCCCTGGGACAGAGGGCGAAGCAACAATGAAAGATGCCATCCTAGAGGCAGAGGTGGCCCGCAGAACTAGGGGTCCAGAGATACTTTCTCTAGTAGCTCCTACCAGCACTCCTGAATGGAGACCCAATTGCCTTCCTGTGGAGGAAGTCAGGTGATGATTATCCTTGGCAACAATAAACCTTCCTGGCAACTGATAACTTTGGACAAATGGGATGATATTGCCAGATGATATATTATTCCCCTTTCCTCAATCCCAAAACTGCAAAAGAGACTCCTGAATGTTCTACCCAGTCACAGGGAAGTAGCAGTCATACAAATTCAAAAACTGCTCCAAAAAAGAGTCATCCAAGAAGTTCCACCAGCGAAAGAGGATCCGGATTTTACTCAAGATAATTTTCAGTGCACAAAAAGACAAGGAACTGGAGACCCATTTTGGATCTCAGCCTGTTCAACAAGGCACGGCAACAAGTTGCTAAGCTCGATGGCCGCAGCTATTACTCTAGTTCCCTTTGCCAGATATCACATGTAAATTCTTCAATGGCTTCTCGCTTCCCAATGGTCTTTAATAAATCAACCAGTGTTGCATGACATCTTGATCACCAATCGATGCAAACAAGACCTCTCATGGTGGCTCCTTTCCAACGAGATTCTTTTGGGTCGTCCTTTCATCTTTCCACAGCCCCAAGCCATAGTGGCCATGGATGCATTCTGGGTAGGGTTAGGAGGTTATTATCTGGGAAGGGCAGTCCAAGGCACTTGGTCCCAACTGGAGGCCAATTTGCACATTAGTGTTCTAGAGATGAGGGTGGTGCTTTTGACATTGCAAGCATTCCAAAGATGCCCTTCCTCTGGGAACAGTGGCAATTCAGTCAGACATGTCAGTGGTCTGGTATAGCAATAAACAAGGGGGAACAAAATCTTACCCACTTTGTTCAGAAGCCCTCAGATTCTGGCATAGGTGATTTCTTCCAACCGCTTTCTCATGGCAATGCCTATTCCGGGGAGTGTCAACGTGATAGCAGACAAAACTCAGCAGAACTATTCAGATGCCTCATGAGTGGTGTCTCAATCCAGTGGTGATGGAGAAGATTTCCTGCCAGTGGGGTCAACCTTGTGACCTGTTTGTGTCCCCTCTGAACAACAAGTGCAGCAGTTACTTTGCCCTAATCCCCCCCCCCCGGGGAGTCACCCAGAGATGATGATCTTCACAATTACCCTCCCGTCCTCCCCAACTCCCCTGATATCCCAGTTTCAAAAGAAAGCCAAGAGGTTGGAGAACAAAATAATCCTCATTGCCCCATTCTGGCCTCGACATGTTTGGTTTTCCTTCATTTTGCCTGACTTACTTCGGAAACCTTGAATTCTGAACTCAACTCCGGATCTCTCTTATCTCATCCGGAAAGAATGGTTTATATGAATCTCCATCTCAAGCTCACTGCATGGCTTCTCCAATTCCCATGATTGCCAGGCACTCTTCCCTTTCCTCTCCTGTCCTCCAAATCATTGTGGCCCATCATAAGCCTTCTACTAAGACACTGTGTCAGAGTAAATCGGAAGAATTTGCTGCATGGGCTCTTAATAATGCTCTCGATCCTTATACAGTTCCCATGCCTAAAGTATTGGATTTTTAGCTGATCTTTATCAAACTGGCCCTTCAGCCTCTATTGTTAAGGTCCATCTAGCTGCAATATCTAATTTCCATTCTCATTTCAATGGTTCTTCACTTATGTCACGTAAACCTTACAAGCCTTTTTGAAGGGAATCCTTATGTTAAAACCTCCATTTAAAGAGCCCGTCATTCATGGGATTTACTCATGATTCTATAATCTCTTACCCTTTCCCCTTTTGAACTGTCAGCTACATGTGACTTAGTTTGTGACTTGGAAAACTTTATTTTAGTAGCTATCACCTCTGCAAGAAGAGTATCTGAAATTCAAGTCTTATCTGGGTGGTGGATGTACTTCGCCCCAAACCAAAAGCTGTTCCTAAGAAGGGCTCTACCGCAGGGCCTATGCCAAGGCTTACCTGCTCTCTCCCCACAGGTTAGCTGAGGACCTCATTTCCTTAGTCAGAGCTAGGCAACTCCACCCAGGGAAAAGGAAGCGGGATCCCTCACCAGAACTTTACTCTGAACCTCCTGATTCAGATGATTCTGACCATGAGAGGGGTCTGTCTTTGAGGAGGGACATCTCCTTACTTCCTATGAAGACTCAGATTCAGGGGAAAATATGCCTTTAGCTTCACTTCCTGAAGACATATCCTTTGGGTAAACACTCCATGCCATGAGGGAACATTTCCAGTGGGATGCACAGGAATACCCGCAATCTGAAAAGAAAGTTATGAAGTTCCTTGATCTCCCAGAACACACACCTCTGGCTATTCCTCCTGTTTTGGAGGTGGTAGATGTCTTTATGGACTCTTACCTGACCCCAGACTCTCTACTTCTAGCCACTTGAAAACCAGACAGGTTTTACAGGGTGCTGGACTTGCATCAATAACTCTTCAGCAACCCCTCTGCTGACCCAAAGGTTATCCTAGGCCCCAAGGGAGCTAAGGTCAGCTCTTCTAAAAACGCTTTACCTACTGACAAGAAAAGCAGGACCCCGGATAGGTTTGGTAAAAATGTCTACACTTCGCCAGCCTAGCCATGTGAACCCCTAACTGCCAGTTTGATATGATAAAATACCAGCAAAGTATTTCAGATATAATGAAGCAAAAGATTTCCTCCCTGGAGGACAGGAACATTGCTAAGGAACTGTTGGACCTTTGCCATTCCAGCTCCCAGGTGACTAGACACTCTTTATACTCACTCTGTGATGCTATAGAGGCCTCTAGCTAAGCTGCTGCATCTAGTTCTGTAATTAGAATGCATGCTTGGATTAGGGAACAGGCCCTACCAAATCATGTCCAATCCAAATTTCTAGATGCTGCCCTGGATAAGGACTTTCTTTTTGAGCCAAAGGCTGAGGCTGTCATAAAAAAGATGGAAAATAAAGCAAAATGTATGCAAACTGTCAAGGGCTTCCTTCAAGTTCAGCTTCCTAGGTTTAGTAGGAATTTTCCCATTGAATGCTGGTCCTTTCCCCCTCGATCAGAAAGCAGCCAGAAGAAACCTCACAAGGAAAGCCCTCAAAGGCAGCAGCAGTCACAAAGGCCCAGGCAGTGGTCCTCAGGAACTCCCCAGGCAGGGGAGTTTTAGGCCACAGGGCCCTGGCAGAGAGCAGCAATGACATTTTCTCCCCTTCCTACCCCCTCCCTCCACAGAAAGCATAGAAGGAAAACTAAGAGAAAGACTATCCCTGTTCAAAAAAAACTGATTCCTCAGTACTTCAGACAAGTGAGTTTGATGGTCATGTCAGATGGTTAGAAGCTCACTTTCAAAGAACCATTAAAATACTCAGGCTACCCAGATGTTCCACAAAATCAAAGAGCAGAGGCCATTTCCCAGATTCACAACCTATGCTTTCAGGGTTCAGTGGAATCAGTACCAGATTATCAAAGAGTGAAAGGATTCTATTCCAGGCTATTCCTGGTTCCCAGAAAAAAAGGCTTTTGGTGCCCTATCCTAGGTCTGCCCACTCTCAGTTGGTCCCTGCTGGTACCAAAGTTCAAAATGCTGACCCTTCAAAAACATCTTCCCATAATAGCCCCCAGGCCTTACTGGTCACCTTAGACCTAAAAGATGCTTACACATTTCTATAGAGTAATCATGCAGACATTTTCTTCACTTCAGGGCAGGTACCAGTCACTTTCAATTCTCTGTAGTGCCATTTGCCTTGTCTACTGCTCCCAGGGTCTTCATGAAGTGTTTAGCCCCTGTGATCACCTTCTGTGGAACAAAAGCAATCCACATTTACCCCCACTTGGACAACTGCCATATTCGAGCCAGACGTCAGTCAAAGCTCCCTAAGGATCTGGCCTTCACTCAAACCATCCTCACCTCCTTGGGGTTCACCATAAATCTCTACAACTGCAACACAGACCCATCCACTAGGATAGTTTTTTCTGGGAGCTGTTCTGGATTCTTCTCTTCAAAAGGTCTGCCTTTCTCCAGAAAAGGTATCCTCTTTGATACAGTACTTCCAAGGCATTATGCAGAGACAATACCTCTCAGCCAGGGAATTCATCAGAGCATTAGGCTGCATGGCTTCTTGTATCCTCATTATTCCTCTGGCCAGGCTACACATAAGGAAGCTTCAGTGGTACCAGCACTCACAGTCTCAGGAGACAGAAATCCCTAATCCCTTGCCTCAAAGAGGAACTTGTGTGGTGGACACAGGTATGTGCACAGAACCTGGGTCTCCCCTTCAGGATTATCCCTCAGGACCAAACTCTAACCACAGATGCTTCAGAGACAGCTTGGAGAGCTCATTACCAACACCTTTAATCCCATGGCAGATAGGAAGCCCAGTTCCGACACAAGCACATAAACTGGAAAGAACTCATGTCAGTGCGGAAGGGCCTAGTGGCTTTCAAAGATCAGTGGAAACCAGGGATCCTGCTTGTCAAAAGAGAGACCACCACCATAATGTAGCTCACTGTCTGAAGTTGCACCTCAAGGAGCAGTACCTCCCAGGGACATGAAACACGCTAGCAGATCATCTCCGCAGACATCTGCTGGATCCCCACGAGTGGCATCTACATCGGGAAACATTTCTCAGCATAGCCCACAAATGGGGAGTCTGCACAGATAGACCTCTTTGCCACCAAAGGCAATGCTCAACTGAAAAGTTTCTGTTCCAGGAGCAAACTACCCATAGCCTGAGGAAAAGATGCTTACTCCTTCCTTTGGAGCCATCTATTCCTTTACACGTTTCGTCCCCTGACCCTTCTTCCAAAGGTCCTCATAAAAATCAGGGAAGAACGCCAAAGGGTCATCCTGATAGCCCCAGACTGGCCCAGACAGCACTGGTATCCTCTGCTAGAGTTTAACCAATGTAAAACCATGGCAATTACCTCAGAGACTAGACCTTCTGACTCAGACCAAGGGGAGGTTTGTACATCCCAACCAGCAGCCTCTCAAACTCAGCCTGACTAATTTCTCAAAATACAACTCTGAGCTTTTCCCTAAGCAGACAAGTTCAGGATATCCTCACAGGCTGGAAGGCCTAGTACTAGGAAATCAAACTCAGCCAAATGGAAAATGTTCTCTATTTGGTGTCAGCATCAATGCCACCATCCCAAATCAGCCAGTATCTCTCTCATTTTTTTTACCTGGCTGTGTTGGTGGACAGAGGCCTATCCTTTTCTTCCATCAAGATAAAAGCCTCTGCCATTTCAGCCCACATCCCTGTTCTTCCTCCTATCTTTTCCCACCCCCTGATGAAACAATTCCTTAGGGGGGTGGTCCACAACAGACCTCCCAAGAGACAGCCCACACCTCCATGGGACCTCAATTTTGTCCTGGAAAAATTGATGCTACTCCCCTTTGAACTAGCAGCTGCTTCTGAGTTAAAATTCTTAACCTGGAGTACTGACCTTTTACTGGCTATCACCTCAGCTAGAAGGATCTTTGAATTATAAGCTCTCATGGCAGTGGAACCATATCTCATATTCTACCCAGACAGTGCATCACGTACGACTAATCCATCTTTTATTTCCAAGATGATCATAAACACATCCCTTGAATCAAGCCAGACACTTGCCCACCTTCTTCCTCTAGCCACAGAACAAGGGGGAGAGAATCCTTCACTCCTTGGATGTACACAGACAGCTTTGCTACTATCTTGACAGAACTAAATCTTACAGGAAATCAGACCAGCTCTTTGAGTTCTTTGCCTCTGGCTATGAAGAGAAACCAGTTTCCAAACAGATTGTCTCTAAGTGGATCTCTTAACTGTATTTCCTTTGGTTACAACCACCATGGCAAAAAGCCTCCCGAGTATGTAAGGACTCTCTCTACCAGGGCCATTTCTACCTCTGCTGCTTTCCTGAAAGGAGCACCAACCAAAGATATTTTGGAAGCTGTTAGTCATCTGTGCATACCTTTACCAAAAGCAATAATTTTTCTGCTTTTGCCAAGTCTAGAGCAGAATTTGCCATTGCCATCTTGCAGGGCATTGTTTCTTCCCCATAATTGTCATTCCACCCTCATCTCAGCTTTTTGAATCATCCCACAAGTCAGGACTGCAGCAATAAAACATGAAGAACATAGTATAGTTGTGTGCATGTAACATAAATGTAGATGTTCAAGTGTATTCCTTCCCTCCTCCCACCTTTCTTTACTTTGCCCCTATGATTCATCCCGGGGCTTCCTACCTTCAAAGGGGAAAGAAAAAACTGATGTCACAGTGCTGGCTGGCTCCCTTTATGCCCAAGCATGCTGACAGGGTAGGGTATCCGGCAGCCTAGCAGGAGGGAGATTTTTACTCTAGTAGTCTGGTCGGCCAAGGGCATCCACAGCAGGAAATCCCACAAGTCAGGACTGCAACAGTGAATACACTCGGGCATCTACATTTATGGTAAGTGTACACAGCTGCACTTTCCTGTTAGAGCTTTTCATTTTATAAGTTCACTGGAGGTTACTAGGTCAATAGCCCTAGGTCCTTTACAAGCCTAGCCGTGTACAAAACAGAGTACCCTTATTGACCAATTGTAGTTGTTGGGGCGACTGTCATAATTTCCGAGGTATGTACATCCTTGCATCACCTTTATGCCCTATGCCTTGTGTGGGAAGCATATGTGTGATGTATGATGTCTATATATTTCTAAGGCTTTGGTGTACTGGTCAGATGTTGGTCTACCCTTGGCAGGGAATTCCTTATGTAAGGAATATTGCAACAGCGAAGAGGATACCTACTGTTATGGTAAAGGTTTACACAGCTGTATTATACCTGTTACCCTGTTAGTAGAACTAAATATTAAATATACAAAATTTAGATGTTCAAAGACATCTACTTTAGTCTTGACTGTAACTAGAGGAAACTGTTTAAACTGATAAAGGTAATCTGCATGTCTTAGTTGCTTTTATATAGAAAGCCTCTGCTTTTCATTTTGTTTCAAGTGATGTCCAAGTGCAAAAAGAAGCTGTCACTTTGAGTGCTGTTATGATGTAAAGCAGTCAAAGTGAGATTGGCTGCTATGAAGTCATTACATACTTTAAAGTCACATCCGATCAATCTGTAAATGACAGATCTATTTCCAGTCTAATCATGCTCAAGTTCTTTATTGTGTGGAAATAATCTTATAAGTGTTCTTTGATTACATTCCAATTTCTTTATCTTTAATGAATATACACAGGCACAGTGAAGTATCATTTTTCTCATCTTCCTCCTGTATTTGCATGGGGTTTCCCTGTATACTTCGTTTCTTCTCACATCTCAAAGGCTCATGGTAGTTAGATTTCTGAGTCTGAATTGTCTGTAGGTGTGTGTGTGAGATTGAAGAAAAGCCTGGCCGTCTATTTCCATTCTTACTTGCCTAGTAATCTCTCTGGAGGATAGAAATCTGTTCATGGCAAATTGGTGACTCTGAATTGTCCGTAACCATGAATACTCAGTGTGTGTCTCACAAAATAAAGGTCTGGTGGTCTATCTGTTCCCTATCTGCCTAATTATCTTTTTGGATGGGGATGGCTGTTCTTGGGTTGCTGTAGGATTTACATGCAACATGATAGCATTGGGTGGTGACATGCAGAATTACAGAATGCAGATCTATATGAAGTTATTGGCCTTTTCAATGGTTTGTGTAATGTAGCTAATACCACAACTGTGTGAGAAGCAACAAGTCTGTGTCTGTGCACCTTACTACAAATTGTCTGATTATGGGCTTCAAAAGTAAGATACGAAGAACCTGTTTCCTAGGTCCTTTATAATATATTAATAAATAGTCTGCAGCCTGGCAAATAATCTCATCAGTGGCATGACAATCTCTTTGTCTCTATCAAAGTGCAGAACAGCACATTTGATGTTGAGTTTAAGTTTATACTGCACTACCCCCAGTGCCAGCTTGTCTAGATTGGATTGCAGTACATCAAGGTCTGTTGTAGTAGTAATTAGGTGAGCAGTTTTTGTATTTGCAAACTTCTCACATCAGACCCTTCACAGGGAATGGAATGGTGGTCATAAAGGTAAAAAAAGGACTTGAGATCAAACACTACAGAATAAATTGAGATTAAACAAGTATCTGAAAATCTCAATCCTACTTTTAGGCTGAATCTGCTCTCAGAGAACTGCAGCTGTATCTGAGTCAAGCTGCTTGGCTGGGAATTAATTGCCTGGTGTTGGACAATAAGTCATGATGTACAGTGTCAACATGTAAACCATTCCTAGCTGCTTGTAAAATATTAATATAAAATTGTATTGTGTGAAATGCATGATCTAACATCAGTACATCTTTGCTGGTTGGTATCCATAAGCTCAATAATATTATCTGGAAAGGACTTCAGAGATGACTACACACTTGTTGATTTTAGCTGTCCCAGTAAGAAAATTTGAAACTGTTAATTGTTTGGGTAAAATTCAGTCACTGGCTATTAATTATATCGCTTGGATGCCGACAAAGAAGAATTTTGGAGAACCTAAGATGAAACAGTACTATAAATCCCCACTTTAGATCTTCCCTGAAAAGAGGCCACTAGCCTAGTGGGACTGACCAGGTTAACAAAAAGATAAAATTAAAATAAAAATTGATCAGGAAATGAGAAAAATTAGTCTGGAGAGAATCCTGCAGCTTTTCAGCAAAAAGCAATTCATCTTTCAACTTTGGTACATGAGATGGTTTCCAGTAATTTAGGGAAAAATAAATCCTATCCTCTCAGAGGTGCTTAAAGTAAATGAAACACTGAAGGAACAGATCAACTCATGTGACAGAAAGTTGGAAAAAAAATAAAAGCTTGGCTGATCCCGACAAAATTGTTGCAGAAAAGAAAAGTATTAAAATTGGAGACAAGAGTGTTTGTGTAAAATGATTATTCATTATACACCAGGCTGAATAGAAGTAAATGTATCCCAGAAATCAAGTAATGTTGAGATGCATGTGTGAGATTAAGCTGTTGTATTCTGCTGCATTCATATTTTTCTTATGGATGTTAGACATTTTTGATGCAGAACAGGCTGAGGAGGAAGTAGTTTATCAAACAAAGAATAAGCCAGCAAGCAGAAGGGGACTCTTTTTCTCATTCTTCTGACAAAAAAGGTTCATAAAGAGACTTTGCTAGTGAACCCTTTTTCAGCATTCCAAAGAAAAATGCTTGAGAGAGAGAGAAAAGTGTGTGAGTTAACTAAAAGAATCAGGAGTACCTTGGACTTAACCAGAGTCTGGAGATGGGAGATGATAAGGCAAAAGACCAACAACACTGAAATTAGTTAATAACGAGGTGAGTATAAAGCATCAGTCATATTTTGAAATATGGCTTTGCAGGAAAAAGTAGCTGAGATATGTTGACTTTGTTAAGCTTGTGTGTGGACTGTAAAGCATATACCTCAATTTGTCAGCAATGTTTAGAATGACACTAAAGGAAAACTGTAAGTAACATTTTTGTTCTTAAAAGTTGTATAAAACATTTAATGATGTAAATTGCATGTTATATTAACAATTTGTATAGTGTGCTGTCAGGAGTATTTTAAATGGGGGTCTTTAAAGTCACTGCTGTGTATGTTAAAGATGTTAAACTAAGCAAATCATTTTTCTTAGTTATAAGATGTGTAGGATTTGCTCAGTAACAAAATGAATGCTGGACAAAAGCAAATTTAGGTTAATATTATGTTATCTTGGACTGCTGGTGTAGGTGTGGGATTTAAATATGTACTGATTAGTTTATATGTAGAATTAAGATATTTTTCTTTGTTTTTACAGGGGTGGATGTCTGGAGTGATTTACATGGCTTGAGCAGTGGAAGATTTTTAACAAATAGGCTTAAAATAAGGTAAATGAAAAACATGAAAATGCTAATGTTCCTGAATCTAAAAAATTGGTAGCTTGCATTTGTCCATTAGCAGATGCTCTGAGGGGGAGAAATGAAGTCTGCAGTTGAAGGGAGTTGTGCAGGGAGAGGTGTGTACGTTATGTTCTGAGTGAAATGTACAAAGATTCCTTCAAGCGTATGCAGACTTATTAGCTGTTTTCTTTCATTACTGTCTAATTTCACTTGGTGCAAGCTTTCTACAATTGCAAACAATCTTGAGAGTTCTGAGCATTCCTTGTTGAAAGAAATGCAAAATCTAAAGGTACAGTGGCAAGCACTTCAGTGAAAAATAGTCTAAATTGGGGGAAGTAAACAAAAAATGGTAACATCCTTAGCCTAAATACTTTAATGCATTTAATAGAACAGTGTACAGTTTAGTTTTATTTAAAGGTAGCCAATGCATATTTTCTTAGGGCTAAAAGTTAATATTTTCTGAAAGTATGCAAGCTGTTATTCATATCTGAGAAAAGCATAGAGGTAAAAATGTAGACAGCAAGCAGTATAACTGAGAACACAGGCTGCAGCATACACTTCAGCATGGATAACCTTAAATTTACATTAGATAATGTCGGTATCGGTTAAATTATAGATTTGGGGCAATAGCTCCCATCTGGAGAGTTAATCTTCATTTGTTGAAAATGTACATTTTTTTATGTTTGTCATATGCCAGTAGGGGATGTGGAGTTATGAAAATGTACTTGGCATTTTTGTTTGAGGCTTTTCACTAAAGCAAAAGTCTTCAAACAACTGTGTAAAAGATCGGCCTGTCAAAGATTGTATGCATGTAAGAAAAAAGTTGGAAATACACATTCAAAAGCACAGTCATGTTTGATAGGTGGGAGCAATAGCTTTCTATCATAATGGCTACTCTGTCCGTAATGTCTTGGAATGTAAGTGGCTTTACAGGTATAGACAAAAACGAAAGCATACCAAATTGTATGTAGAGTGCAAATACTAGTGCTGCAGGAGTTGCATCTAAGTAGAAATGAGCTTTTGAATTTGACAAATGATGGATGTCAGCCTTGGATATTCAGCAGAGTGTTAAGGACAAAGGAAAAGGGGGGTGATAATACTGATGGCTAGAGTGACTCCAGTAGTGATAGAAGAGGGGAAAAAGACAATAATTGTAGTTTTGTGTGTAAGGGACTACTATCAAGGGAAGATGATTATTTATATTCCACCAAAAAAATGTTAAGGAGCTTAACAGAATTTTGTGTGAAATGCTCAGCTTTCAGCGGAGAATATTATTTATAGGAGATAACTGAAACTTGCAATACTGAGGATGTATCCAGTGACTTAGAAGGGGAAATGTAAGAAAAGGGGGTAGATGTCTGAAGAAATTTATGAAAATATTTGGGATGGAAGATAAAATTCAGTGGTAGAAACCTCTGAGGTGCAATAACTGTGTTGAAATTAAATTTGGTATGGAAGATGTAATAAATTCAGTGGTAGGTATTCAGACAGAATTTACATATTATTCCCCAAGGTATAATAATTGGGAGAGACTGGATAGAAGTTATGTCTCACAGATGTCCATTTAACTGAAAGCTTTGATACACAACTGGTAATCATTTCAGATCATGCACTGATAAAAACTAAGATAAAAAATACATACTAATGAAGTAAAAATAAGATACTGGTGCTTTCCTACTTATCTGTAAAAAAGAAATTTGGAAATGGATAGTGGGAACTATTTAAGAGTTATCAGGCAAAATAAAATCTTCAGAAGGGATAGCTACTGATTGGGATAAAATGAAAATGTAGTTTAAAATTAGATGTAAATAAAAGAAATATATGGTTAAGAAGTAATAGGAAGAATAAGAGGAATCTCACAGAATAATAGAAGTAACTGCAGAGTGCTAAAGGGAAAATAAAGGGACTATCTGGATAATATGTATGTGTTTAGAAAGATTGCTATTAAGCAACTATTTTTGTTAACTCCAAAACACAGCTTTTAGCACAATGACTTGGGCAACAAAGTTGAAAAAGTTGTCACCAAGATTGGGGAGCCAATGACAAGAAAAGTAACTGGAGATCCTGTAGAGGTATTAGATATTTCGGAAATTTTATGCACATTTGTATAAAGCCGAGGAATTTGAAAACAGAAAAAGCATAAGTGGAAATATTTATGGAAGACTTAATTATGACAAGGTTAGATGAAGATGAGTCTCAACAACTCATAGCTAAGATAGGAGGAGAAGAGATAAAAATGGTGATGTACATTCAGTCTACAGGGAAATCTCCAGGAACAGATGGTATTCTTGTAGAAGTTAGAAGAAAGTTATAAATATATGGAAGGTTTTGTTTAATAGTGTTTTAAAATGAAGGAAATTACCAGCATTGTGGAAGAAAGCTGTGGTGGCTGATTTACCCAAAGAGTGTAAAGACCCATTTCAATGTTAAGTCATGTTTATAAAGAGTTTGTCGATACTGGCTAAGAGAATGGCAAATGTGTTGCCTATATATATATATATATATATATATATATATATATATGTGTGTGTGTGTGTGTGTGTGTGTGTGTGTGTGTGTGTGTGTGTGCATGCATATATTATATTATATGGATCATTGTGGTTTTGGACAGCAGAAACAATCTTTTGGCAACTTTATAAACAGTGATGATCCAAAGGGAAGCAAAAATCTAAGAAAACCCTGCTGCTGTTGCTGGGTCTTGATGAAGAGAAAGCATTTAGTAGTAAGCTTGGATTTTGAGAAGAGCAATGAAAGCATTTACTTTCCCTGGTACAGTAATAGGGTTAATTAGAAGGATATATGAAGGATTGGAGATAAGAATTAAAGTTGGAGGGCTCTTCTATGTTAAGTTGTGCTTGAACAGAGGAACTAGGCAGAGGTGTCCTCATTCCTCTTTATATATTTAGAGCCATGGTAAAGAAAATAATGGATTCAGTAATTCATGGATATAATTGGTAAAGTAATCAAGAAAAGTTGGATGTCCTCCTATTCCCATGTTGCAGTATTCTGCATATGGGTTTACTCCTCTAGTCTTGCATACATGTGGCCAGTATCCAAAATCTTTCAGTCCCTCCAAGGTGCATGAGATGTCTGATGTGGCTGAGAGTACATGGGCCATAAAGGTAACGTTGGCACGCACCAGCCTTCAGAAGTTTTCAGCTGCCAGTCGTACACCAGGTGTTTCCGCTACCACTGACGTCTGATTTGTTGTATAAGTACCCTGTTGGGGACCTTTTCAGTCCTTCTATAATTTAGTATTGTTTGTTCATGTCATCCAGAAAGGGTGTCAATGCAGCTGCCAGACCCCCCATGATAAGTGCCTTTTCTGTTTGGGATGGTCGCACGGCCACAAGGCCTGCCCCTTTGCCAGGTGTTCATGCCTAAGACACTACATAGTCGCTTGCATGCGCTTAATCTTTACCTTGAAAACCAATGTCTGAAGCAGCTTTGATTACCGATGGAGGGTTGCTCAGATGTCTTTGCAGAACTGCCAAAAAAGGCCAGGACTGTGCGGCCTTAGTCTACTGACGACCATTTTCCGACCGCTCCCCAACCTGTGTCCGACATCGGCCTGGTTCCAAGATCTGGCCCCGGATCCACTGCTCCAAATGTCGCGGGTACCTCTAAGGATGCTACACTATCCCTAGGCACATCCGCAGAGGCTATTCCAGCACTGGTTTCCGATGCTGGGGGGGGGGGGGCCTGCATTTTCTGAGGAACCGTTTGAACCCTCCAAATCCCTGCAATCTCTGGTTTCTAGGCAGATGTCCTCCAGACCACTTAAGAAAAGGGAAAAGAGAAAACATGTTTCTCCCACAACAGAAAGCATGCCCAGTTGGCAGGCTTTCAGTCAAAGCCTTTTCAGTACCTTTATGGCATTGAGGCCTACCACTGCTATTACTGATCCCACTTCTACTCCTCTCCTGAGCCCTAGGCATCAGCCTACTGAGACAGTTACTAGAGAAGAGAAAGTCCTTTCAGATTCCTCAGAGGAATCACTGTCTTACAACTGTCAACTATCTTCCGCCTTGGGATACAGCTCCCTAGAGGAAGAGTCTCTGGGCCCTGACTCCTAAGTTGAAGACATGACTTTTAGTGAAACTATTAGCAGGATGAAAGAACACTTTGAATGGGAATCCTCAGAAGTGACTGAGGTAATAAAGAGGTATTATGACCTCATTCAAATGCAAACCCTGGACCATGTGCTGTTCCTCCTATCTTGCCTGCCTTTTTAGATGCCTTCACTTCAGCATCTCTGAACCCTGACTCCCAACTACCTGCCCCACACAGACCAGACAGGCTTTACAAAGGTGCCTGACACTGCCAAGCATCTAAGTGCCCACCTGTTGATCCTGCCACTATATCAGTCTCTATGGACAAAGCCTCCAAACTCCTACCACCATTCTCCCTGCTGACAGACAGCAAGACCATTTGAAAGGTTGGGCAAAAAGATATCTACTTCGGCTACCTTAACCTTTAGAGAGACAAGCTACCAGACTCACATGGCCAAGTATGCCTTGTCCCTCTTAGAATCTGCCACCAAACACCTGGCAGGTATTCCAGACTCCCCTGCCAAAGCATCACTCTCCTCTCTCCTGGCTCTTTCTTCCTAGGTCACCAGACACTCTATCAAGTGTAGTTACGATGCTGCTGAATCCTCAGCCAGGTCAGCAGCATCAGTATCTGCCCTACGCAGATACTCTTGGCTTCGCTTACAACCCCTGCCAGATTATAGGTTCATAGGTTCATACTAGGCTATCTGCCCTAAGGCATTTACAAGCCTAGCCAGAGTGTGTTTGGCTTTCGCCACCCTCTGAACTGATTTCACTGTGCCCTTTTTTAAGGTTAGTTTACTGTGCCTCTGTCTAGTAGTGACTGTGTGCTACACGAACTCAACGAGGAACTAAACCCGCATATAAGGCAGCTGTTTAATCTTAGCCTTACCACAGGATACGTGCCCAAGGAGTGGCGTACGGCAACTGTGGTCCCACTCCACAAAGGCGGTACCTCTACGGACCCTGGAAATTACCGCCCCATAAGCTTAACAAGCCTGGACTGCAAAGCTATGGAGAGGATCATAATGGAACTCATAAACAAAGACATAGGGGACTTGCAGACATTGGACCCGACCCAGTTTGGCTTTGTCAAGGGCAGATCATGCCTTTTGAACTTGGTCGACTTCTTCAAAACAGTCACCAAGACCATTGATGAGGGAAAGGCAGTCCATACAGCCTACCTTGACCTTGCAAAAGCTTTCGACACAATACCCCACTCAGGTATTATAGAGAAACTTACCAGCTTAAATGTAAACCCATATGTCACAAGATGGGTTGCAAACTGGCTAAAGGACAGAACCCACAGGGTTAGAGTTGCTGGCACCATGTCAGACTCCAAGCTGGTCACAAGTGGGGTCCCACAGGGCTCAGTCCTTGGCCCCCTGTTGTTCGGCATCTACTTCTCAGAAGTACAGGCAAACATAGGAGGACTATGGCTGACAAAGTTTGCAGATGACTGCAAACTGGGCGCCATAGTGGAAAGTACATCGGACACAGATATCCTTCAGAGGGGTCTCACGGAAACTGATAACTGGTGCCAGAGCCATGGCCTGAAGTTAAATGCCAAAAAATGTATAGTCATACCCTTCGGGAAAAACAAGATAGCCCCAAGCTACCATATAGGTGGCAATCCATTAAGCACAGAAGAGGTTATCAGGGACCTGGGGACCCAGGTTGGCAGTGGCCTTTCTTTTGACACTCACATTGCTAAAGTGGTTAGAAAGACCTTCTACATTGCCCACCTGATCATGAAGGGATTCACATCCAGATCAAGTGAGGTCATTGTTCCCCTGTACTCTTCACTTATCAGACCAATGATCGAGTACAATGCCCCATTCGGGATGTATCTCACCCGACACCTGCAGCAATTGGAGAGACCCCAAAAGTTCCTCACCAAAATCTGTCATATGCTGCCAGACTGAAGAAACTCCAGCTCTATTCAGTTGCATACCGCCTGCTCAGAGGTGACCTGTGCCTGACATACAAGGCCATGTCCAACCCGGAATTAATGGACATGCTCCACCTCAAAAAATCCAAATCTACCAGATCCACTAGAGCAAGCGACTTAAACCTTAGCACGGATATAAATAGGACATGCTGGAGGGATAGATTTGTCACCCAAAGACTCCCTATGCTGTGGAATAGAATCCCAGTCCATGTGAGGCAGAGCACCTCGCTGGCTCTGTTCAAGAGAAATCTTGACCGGTGGATGGGAGATCGTAGGTTTACCCCGGGAACATCTCTGTGTCACTGCTGGACAGAGGCACAACAAACTAATGGGCACAGTATTTTTTAACATAAGGGGTGGCGTAAGCCACAAAACTTTGGGCTAGGCTTATAAATGCCTTAGGGCAGATAGCCTAGTATAAACCTATGAACCTATGACACAGAAGCAATTCCCGGGGTAAACCTACAATCTCCCATCCACTCGTCAAGATTCCTCTTGAAGAGAGTCAGTGAGGGGCTCTGCCTAACATGGACTGGGATTCTATTCCACAGCGAAGGGAGCCTCTGGGTTATGAATCTGTCCCTCCAGCATGTCCTATTTATTTCTGTGCTGAGGTTCAAGTCCCTCGAGCGCGTAGCTCTAAGGGATTTGGATTTTCTGAGGTGGAGCATGCTCATTAATTCCGGGTTGGACATGGCTTTATACGTCAGGCATAGATCACCTCTAAGTAGGCGGTATGCAACTGAGTAGAGCTGGAGTTTCTTTAACCGAGCAGCATATGGCATCTGTTTGAGTCCCATGATCCTCTTTGTGAGGTACTTTTGGGGTCTTTCTAGTTGCTGCAGGTGTCGGGTAAGGTACATCCCAAATGGAGCATTGTATTCAATTATGGGCCTGATGAGGGATGAATAAAGGGGCACAATGACCTTCCTCGATCTAGATGTGAATCCTTTCATGATAAGGTGGGCTATATAGAAGGTCTTTCTAACCACTTTGGCAGTGTGGTTGTCAAAGGAGAGATTACGATCACCTTGGGTCCCCAGGTCCCTAATTACTTCTTCCGTACTTAATGGATTCCCGCCTATGTGGGGCACTTTGTTTTTGGCAAAGGGTATGACTATACACTTTTTAGCGTTTAGCTTTAGGCCATGGCTCTGGCACCAGTTATCCGTCTCTGAGACCCTTTTGGAAGATGCTTGTGTCAGCTGGAGAGTCAATTATGGCACCCAGTTTGCAGTCATCTGCGAACTTGGTCAGCCACAGTCCTCCCGTGTTAGCCTGTACCTCAGAAAAATATATATCGAACAAGATAGGTCCCAGGACTGAGCCTTGTGGGACGCCACTTGTAACTGGTTTAGAGTCTGACATGGCTCCAGCAATTTTGACTATGTGGGTTCTGTCCTTGAGCCAGTTTGCAACCCATCTTATGACATAGGGGTTTATATTTAAGCTGGAGAGCTTATCTATGATGCCCGAGTGGGGTATTGTGTCGAAGGCTTTTGCGAGGTCCAGGTAGGCTGTGTGGACTACCTTCCCTTCTTCAATGGCCTTGGTGACTGTTTCAAAGAAATCAACCAGGTTCAAGAGGCAGGATCTGCCCTTAACAAAGCCGAATTGGGTAGGATTCAGTGTCTGTAGGTCCCCAATGTCTTTGTTTATGAGTTCCATAATGATCCTCTCCATAGCTTTGCAGACCAGGCTAGTCAGGCTTATGGGGCGATAGTTTCCAGGGTCTGTAGAGGCACCTCCTTTGTGGAGTGGGACCACTGTTGCTGTATGCCATTCTTTGGGTACATATCCTGTAGGAAGGCTGAGATTGAACAGCAGCTTTATGTGAGGGTTTAGCTCTTCTTGGAGTTCATGTAGGACGCAGCCCGGGACACTGTCTGGTCCCATTGATGCTGTGTTTTTTGCTTTGGAGAGGGCGGCTCTCACCTGAGCATCTGAGATGTCAGGGAGGCAGGAATCTGCTGGGATAGATATTTGCTCTTTGGGGGGAAGGGGGGGGGAGAAGTTTGCACTTAACCTGTCTGCCAGGATGTTGGCAATGTCTGTGGGTTCAGTGTATTTTTTGTCATTTTGGACCAACTCTGAGCATATCTGGGAGTTGCCACCTAGGTTCCTAACATAACCAAAGAAAGCCTTGTGATTATCTTTAGTGTCCTGTGGAATTTTTCTCTCGAAGCTGGCCTTGGATGATTTTATGAGGGATCGTAGTTTTTTGCTAGTACTGATCAGAGATGCCTTCCCTTTTAGGGATTTTGCTCTATCATGTAGTAGCTTCCTCCTCCTGTTGTACAGCTTATTTATGGCTGGGGTCCACCAGGCAGGACGCCTGCCTTTGGAAGATTGGGTCTTGGTTTTGTTTGGGATAGCATGATCCATGCATTCCTGAAGGTGTCCATAGAATGCATTTATAAAGGATTCTGCAGTTTGAGCCATAGTTTCCACTGGCCCGGGGGCCTTGAAGTACTCCCCCTCGGTTTTGAGAAGTGTGAAGTTAGCTTTTGAGATGTTTTTCACTGTGGTTTTCTGGGCTGTGGGTGGGATCGGGATGTGGATATCCAGTGAGATTAATTTATGGTCCGATCTTACCAATGAGGGGAATACCTCTGGTATGGAGTGTAGAGTACCCATGTTGGTGATGACCAGGTCCAGTATGTTTTCCCCTCTTGTGGGGGTGGTGACTAGTTGTTCCATAGCATTTGAGTTTATAAATTCTAGGAACCTTTGGGCTAGGGTGTTGGGGCTTGAATAATGCTCCCAGTCAATGTTTGGGTAGTTGAAGTCACCCAATATAATGGTGTTTGGAGAGACCTTCATATTCTCCAGTGTTCTCAGGAAGGCCGAGTGGGATTCCTGATTTTGAGGGGGTGGTCTGTAGCATGCTACAAACTGAAAGGCAGTTTTGCCCACTGTTAGCTGCACATGGATGGTCTTCGATGCTTTGTGCAGTGCCACTAACCTGGAGGTGTGGATATCTTTGATGATTATGGATACTCCCCCTCCTTTTGTGGTTTGGTCTGAGTTTTGGGGCCGAAAAGCATGATATGAGATATAACCTGGTAGTGCTGGGGTGCTGTCGGGAGCTTTGAACCAGGTTTCTGTCACTGCACATATATCGATGTTCTCCATACTGAGGAGGGCTTCGAGTGTGTGCATCTTGAGGTTTAGACTTCTGGCGTTGAGCAGTATTACCCTTAGTTTCTTTTTCCTTGTGTTGTCTATGGAGGTGGGTTTGTCTTTTGAGCCTTGCCTAAATAAGGCACTATGGGGGTGGCAAGAGCCTTTGCCAATATCCAAAAGCCCAGGGGTGACAGCTGCAAGCCGTCCCTAGCGAAACAGCGTGGCCTGATTTCAAGGCAAAGCTCATTGATGCTCTTTTGGACAATGCTGCACTCTTTGGCTCTAAAGTAGCAGACCTCTTCAAATATCTGAAGCAACAAGGCAAAAAAATGCAGGACCTTAAACATTTTCTGGTTTCACCAATCCCTAAGTTTCACAGAAGCTATTCAGCAAAAGCTCAGATGTGAAGTTGTTCGATCTTGCCATTTTGTTCTTACACGTGGGTTCAGAGCTGATCCCTCGGCTCCGAGTCGGCCGCTTTTCAAGCTGAAACTCTCAGAGAAGCTCGAGACACAGTATATATCCCATGATGCTCTACTGTAAACCCCAGATCTAGTTTGCCGCTGCAACGGATCTAAAGACTCGTCGGAGGAAGCTCGGGCCAGTGTTATTTTTCTATATTTAAAAAAATATTTTTCTCTTGTATTGTTAGCTAGTGTTGTTTTCTTTAAAAAATAGAGTTTAGTTAGAGTTAGTGTGTAGATCTGGTATATTTTTGGAGTGTTTTTCTTAACGGCTGTTTTTTCTAGGCTTTCTTAGTTTTTTGGGCGTGACAGGGCTCTGTCAGCTCCTTTGTGTGTGCTAAATTTATTAATGGTAGTTTAAAATTAGTTAGAACATTTAGAGATTAGCTAGTTCTGTAGAGAGTTAATATTAAAGAATATTTAAATAACATGTTTTGTATTTAATATACTCATAGTATTGAGTTCAGGGATCTGAACATATATATATATGTATATATATATATATATATATATATATATATATATATATATATATATATATATATATATATATATATTTCCTCTCTCTTTTACTAAAATGTCAGAGAAGCAAAAGTCTGGCTTCAAAAGGTGTGAGTGTGGCCAGAAAACGTCTGTGACAGACAACCACTCCACCTGTGTGTACTGTTTAGGATTTGTTCATTTGCAGGAAGTGTGCTCTATCTGCCACTCCTTTAGTGCCAGGGTTTTTCTGGAAAGATGCAGAAAGCTGGTGGCTAGAGGACTCCTGAAGCCTGATTTTCAGGCCGTGCTGGACAAGACAGACCTTTCTTCCAAGGCTTCGAAAGGGTCGAAGTCGTCCAAGGGGTCCTCGGAGCCCAAGTCCTCGGCTCTGAGCTCCTCTAGTATGGTTCAATCATCATCTCCACAGCCTTTGGAACCGTGTACCGAACCTTTATCTCGGAATCCAGTTGTGGATCCGGTGTTGGAGACTCCTCAGTCTCCGATTCTTCAATTGGTGCCGTCTTCAGCCCCTTCGACCCACCCTTTGAGGTTATCTGATGTGGACCTGGACTGCATGGTTAAGAGATTGCTAGAGAACCCGGCCCTGGCCAAAATGCTTTCCGCTTCGAGCCACTGGGCTTCAAAGCCTGAAATCTCAGTCCTACTCTCTACTCCTCCTCTGAGGCCAATTGAACTCTTGGAGCTGGGGCAGAGAGAACCGATGTTGGTAGAGCCCTCGGAGCTGAGATTTGATCCAGCTCCATTGACCTTGATCTCCTCGGTTCCAACCGGAGAGTCTCGGACCCAACACTCCCTCGCTGGCTCTGGGGTGGAGAGTCAAACCGAGACTTCGGTTCTGACCCTTCCCCTTGGGGCTTTGGCGCAGGTGAGTTTGGAAAGACTCTGCTGTAGGAGTCCGTTTTTCCACTCCAACTAGACCATACCCCAAAGGGCAACAAAGTGGAAAAATGTGGTTTCGAAAGCCCCAAGAAGCTTTCCAGAACACACCTACTGATACCCCCTCTAGGAGCAGAGGAGGGGGTAAAAATGGAAGACAGTCGTGAAAGTGTTGCAACGCCAGGAACACCGCTCTCAGCTCCAGGACATCTATGAGGGGGTCTGCAAAATCAGGGTGACAGGGAGCAGTTCTCTGGTAAACCCTATCAGCGTTCCTGAAAGGAAGCCCAGCTGTCCTGCTCTGGAGACGGTCGAGGGTCGCTTGGCTTTATACCCAAACGCCTGGCTAAACATTACAATGGATTCTTGGGTAAAAAGCATCATTTCCAGAGGTTACTACATTCCCTTTACAAAATTCCCTCCCATGTGTACAAGTATTCCAGACGTTCCACCCAGTCTGCGAAAACTAGCAGCCATAGAGATTCAAAACCTGCTAGACAAAAGAGTCATCCAGCCAGTCCCAGCGGACTAGATAGGATCCGGAATTTACTCAAGGTTCTTTTTAGTTCCAAAGAAAACAGGGGACTGGAGGTCCATATTAGAACTCAGCAAACTCAACACCTTCGTCAAGAAGGAAAAGTTCCAGATGGTCACGCTTCAATCAATACTTCCGTTTCTAGAAACGGGCGATTGGATGTGCTCTATAGATCTCAAGGATGCTTACTACCACATCAAAATGGCCAGATCATCCAGAGATCACTTGCATTTCCGGCTGGGGGCCAGTTATTACCAATTCAGAGCCCTGCCATTTGGTCTCACCACAGCCCCCAGAGTGTTCACCAAATGTATGGCAGTGGTCACGGCTCACCTGAGACGCTTAGGATTCCGGGTGTTTCCATATCTGGACGACTTGCTCCTCACCGCCACCACAATGCATCAACTAATTCATGCAAGAGACTACACTATCAACCTGTGTTCCCAGTTGGGCATAACCTTAAACTTCGAAAAATCTGTGTTATCGCCCTCGCAGCGTATTACCTTTATAGGAGCAGAGCTAGACACTGTCGATTCAAGTATCAGGTTGCCTCAAACAAGAATCTTATCCCTAAGTAGTCAATTGTCCAGTCTGTTGACCCAGAACAAAGCTCCTGCATCCCAGATATTGAAGCTGTTAGGCACAATGGCAATGATGCTAATAGCAGTCCCATTGCGACACGTGCACATGCAGATACTCCAGTGGTTACTCTTCACACAATGGTCTTACCAACAGCTGCCAATGTCGCACGAGATTCTGTTAACAAATATTTGCAAGAAGGATCTCAATTTGTGGCTGAACAGCAAGCAGGTAGTTGTTGGACGTCCCCTTGTTCTCCCCCAACCCACAGCCACAGTGACCACGGATGCTTCCCTGATAGGGTGGGGGGAGGCTATTTCAGGGAAACACTGTCCAAGGTACTTGGTCGAGCATGGAATCACATTTGCATATAAATGTCCTGGAGCTGAGAGCGGTGTTCCTGGCATTGCAACACTTTCACGACTGTCTTCCTACAGGGACAATTGCAATTCAGACAGACAACATGTCACTAGTCTGGTACATCAACAAGCAAGGGGAACCAGATCGTATCCCTTATGCCGAGAGGCCCTAAGAATTTGGCAGTGGGCTGTATCCACCAGGTGCTTTCTGATAGCAACGCACATCCTGGGGTCATCCAACATGATAGCAAACAAACTGAGCAGGGCCATCCTGTTGCCTCATGAGTGGTCCCTCAAACAACAGGTGGCGGACAAGATTTTCCACAGGTGGGGCCAGCCTTGCTGCAATCTGTTTGCATCTCCAATGAATGCCAAATGCAGAAGCTACTTTGCCCTTTATCCCCCACCGGGGAGCAACCCGAGGGATGCGCTTGTACATGATTGGCCCCAGGGCCTCCTGTATGCCTTCCTGCCAATTCCTCTAATTCCCAAGTTCATACAGAAAGCCAAAAGTCTGGGAAGGACTGTTATTCTGATAGCCCCATTTTGGCCTCGTCAGATTTGGTTCCCCTTTCTACAGAAGTATCAAGTGGAAGAACCATGGGTTCTGGAGCCAGTGCCAGACCTTTTGACTCATTTGTCGGGAGTTCTTCATCCCTCCCTCATCTTCCTAAAACTGACAGCTTGGCTGCTCCAATTCCCATATTAGCCAGGTCTCAAGATTTGTCTCCCGTGGTCCAAAATATTATAGTTTCCTCTCATAAACTGCCAACCAGGAAGCTATATAATAGCAAATGGAAAAGATTTGTTCACTGGGCTTCTCACCACAACGTTGACCCATATGTTGTGCCTATTCATACCATATTAGAGTTCTTGTCCTCCTTGTTCTATGATGGCACAGCAGCTGCCACCATAAGGGTTCAATTGGCTGCCATTTCCAACTTTCATGTAGGTTTTAACGGATCTAACATCATGTCCCACAAACTATGTAAAGCCTTTTTGAAAGGGACCCATCATCTCAGACCACCTATCAGACACTCTGTTTCTCCTTGGAATTTGAATCTTGTCGTATCCCAATTGATGCTTACTCCCTTTGAACCTGCATCATCTTGTGATTTGAAGTTTCTGTCTAGGAAAACAATATTTCTGGTAGCCATTACATCTGTGCGTAGGGTCTCTGAACTCCAAGCTCTATCTTTCAGGCTCCCATATATCTTTCAGGCCCCCATATTTGATCTTCCACCCTGATAGGGTGTCCCTCAGGACAAATCCTATCTTTCTTCCTAAGGTCTGCTCCAAAGGTAACTTAAATCAGTCCATTGAGCTGCCAACCTTTTTTAGACATCATACCAACAGACTGGAGTATATGTTACACAAGCTTGATGTTCACAGACAATTGAGATTCTACTTGGACAAAACGAAAGATTTCAGGCAATCTGATCAACTCTTTGTCTCATACGCAGAATACAAGAAAGGTTCTGCGGTATCAAAAGTCACATTATCTAAGTGGCTTTCTGATTGCATTAAATTCATTTATTTCTCCACTAATCAACCATTACAGACTAAAGTCAAAGCCCATTCTACCCAGGCTGTTTCTGCGTCCATTAGCTCATGCAGCTCATTTACCATTGGATATCATCTGTGCAGCTGCTACTTGGTCTAAACCTCATACGTTTATCACTCATTACAAAGTGGACAGGGCTTGCTTTGGTTCCACTGTGCTCAGGAATGTTCTCCCTTGAGCTGCCCAGGATTAGGGTGCTTGGGACGCTACCCACGTGTAAGAACAAAACGGCGAGATAGAACAACTTCACATAAAGAAGTTATGTTCTTACCGTAACGTTCCATGTGAGTTGTTCATCTCACCTTTTTGTTCTTACATTCCCTCCCACCTTCCCCCTCCTGGTGAGAAAGATGGTTGTCTTGGTGGATTGGTTGGTCTTGTCAGCTTGTCTCCTTAAGACAGACTGTTTTTCTTTCTGCAAATCTAGAGGTACCTAGATAGGTAGGTACTGCAGTGCTTATTTTTTTAGGCTGTCTTCAGGTGCAGCGTACTAGATCTGGGGTTTACAGTAGAGCATCATGGGATATATACTGTGTCTCGAGCTTCTCTGAGAGTTTGAGCTTGAAAAGCGGCCGACTTGGAGCTGAGGGATCAGCTCCAAACCCACGTGTAAGAACAAAAAGGCGAGATGAACAACTCACATGGAACGTTATGGTAAGAACATAACTTCTTTTTTTATTAGGAAGCACTCCTATCCTGCTCCTTCAAGGCCTCGTAAGCCCACGAGGAAACAACCCCCTCCAGCTAGAGCATCACCTCCCTCTAGCCAGAGAATTCCCTTTCAGGACAGGGCAGGTAGTATCTGACTACCTGCCACCCTTGCCTCTCCCCCATCCTTCAGTACCACCGTCTGCTCACCTCTCTGTCTCCCTGTTTGGACCCATCTCACTTCAGACAAGTGGGTCCTGTCCATACATCAAAATGGTTATTTTTTGTCCTGGATTTCCCCACCCATAGGGCGAGGCATGCCACGACCACTTACTCAGCAACTGCACCTCTTGCAACCAGTAGTGCAGACCTTGTTAGATCAGGGTACCATAGATGCAGTCCCCTCAACTGCAAAAGGAAGAGGATCTACTCAAGGCTTTTCCTGGTCCCCAAGAAGAACGGAGCCTGGAGACCTATTCTAGACCTCTCCTACCTTAACCTTTTTCTAAAGGTTGCTTACCTTCAAAATGCTGACCCTGCCAGCCCTTTTCCCTCTCATAATTCCAAAAGGATTCCTGGCTGTGTTAGATATAAAGGATGCTTATCTCCTCATCCTAATCAAACCCACCCACAGGAAATACTTGAGATTCTTGGTGGGTTCCTCTCACTTGCCCTTTGGACTCTCCACCGCACCCAGAGTCTTCACCAAATGCTTGGCACCAGCGTTAGCTAACTGCAGGACAAAAGGAATACATATATTTCCTTACCTGGACGACATGCTGATCTAGGCTGCCAGACAAGAAACCCTCCAAGGGCACATGCACTTTGTGGTGACCCTCCTTCAATCACTGGGATTTTGGATAAACCTCCCAAAATCTCATCTTTTACCAACCCGAGACATTGTATTCCTTGTGTGCAGTATCTGCTCAGATCTCATGGAGGCATTCCTACCCCTGCAAAAAGTGAGTTCATTGACAGAACATCTTCTCCTGGTTCTTCTTTGCACAGAGTTGACTGCAAGGCAATACCTCAAACTTTTGGGCTACATGGCAGCTACCATGCCCATGCTTCCTTTAGCAAGATTGCACATGAGAAAGCTACAATGGTACTTTTGGTCAGTCTGAAAGCAACACAACCATCCCCTGGAGCACATTGAGCCCCTACTATCTTGCCTAAAAAAGGAAATACTATGGTGGTTGGCTCAGATAAATCACAACCCAGGCCTTCCTCTTCAACCACCTCAACCCACTTAGGTCATGCACACAGACGCCTTAGACCTGGGGTGGGGAGCCACCCTCAGCCACCAAAAGGTGCAGGACCTGTAGCCAAATCACCAGAAATTAGAACACATCAATGCCAAAGAGATGAGGGCAATCCTTCTAGCCTTCCAGGCATTTCTCCCTTTCCTACAACAGGGACCATTTCTGATATACACAGACAACACCACTGTACTGTGGTATATCAACAAATGGGGAGGGACCAAGTTCTACCTACTCTGTAGACTAGCCCTTTTTGTTTGGAAATTGGCAACATCACAGGGGATATCCCTGCAGGTGACTTACATTCCCTCTCTCCAGAACTCACAGGCAGATTATTTGAGCAGAACCAGCACAAACCACCACAAATGGATGCTTCTCAGAGATGTCTTCCTGGATCTGGTCCACAGGTATGGTATACCTCAAATAGACCTGTTTGCCTCCACCATCAACAGGCAACTCCTACATTTGTCCAGAGGAAATCACCACACGTTACCCCCCCCCCCGAGTGGATCTTCTCACACAGCACAAGGGATCACTAATTCATCCACAGTGGCAGCTTCTGCAACTAGCCCTGTGGCTGATAGGATTCTGATCCCCTTCAGACGCCTTTACAATGAGGACGTGCTCAATGTCCTGCAGGAGGCCAGGAAGCCAAATACAAGAAAATCATATCTTTCAAAGTGGAAAAGATTCTCTATTTGGTGTCATAAAAGACAGCTGGACCCACTTCTAAGCAAGCCCCCTCTAGTGCTGTCCTATTTGTGTGAGCTATTAAAAGTGATGAAAAGCGGTGCAACACTCGACTGAAAATAGACTACTTTAATCAGACAAACAGAGGCCAATACCACAACAACTAAGCACTTTCACCTCGGGTTCCATAGGCATCATCTTATATATATCTGATATCTTATTTTCGTTGTTCCTAACTATAATGTCAAGCATTTCAAGACCCACCTTGTCAAAAAGAGCAACAAGGTAAGATGGTCTGCAAGTTAAAAGAGAGAACTGGGGTACATGTCAGGGCTGTCAAAAACAAGGATTTACATAATGCCCTTTACATTCACAGTACTGTCAATTTTAAAAAGTTTATTTTTTTTATGATTGACAGGGTCCAACAAAATGACAGGGGTGGTGACCCCAAAATGGAGGTAGCAGTAAAAGAAAGTAAATGGCAGATGAGATTGAATGCCACAGTATCACTGGGGCTTAACGACAACATTTCTTTAGCCTCTATATTAAAGCAAAGGGCTGGTGTGGTTTGACTGTTTATGTTAAATACTAATTAAGTTAAAATGACAACATATTTTAAAAAGTTTAAGCACTTCTTGTTTTACCTAACATCATTATTTAGTGATGTTTGTATTTTAAGAGTTGAATGCAAAAAGATTTTTTATATATATTGTGAAAGGTTTGGCAGATTTACATTATCTTTTTAAAAAATGTTTTAATGATGTCTTAATGGCTTGTGGTCAATTATCGTAATTGGAAAATATGTGAGGGTATTTAAGCTGTCATTCATTATTTGATTTTTACAACTCTGATGATGCCTATGGAACCCGTGGTGAAAGCGCTTAATTGTTGTGGTATTTGCCTCTGTTTGTGTGATTAAAGCAGTCTTTATTTCCAGTCGAGTGTTGCACCGTTTTTCATCACTTTTATTGTTTTTTGCCCCTTGGGCCTTGGACATTTTCATTGTGTGAGCTGTTACAGACTGGGTTGGCTTATTCATCCATCAAAGCCCATCTGTCTGCTATTTCTGCATGCCTGCCTGTGGATCCCTGATTAACATCCAGACTTCCTTCCAAACTCTTCCTTAAAGGGGTGCTTCACCTCAGATCCCCCAGGAAACCCTCTTCTCCACCTTGGGACCTTACATACGTGCTTGAGAAGTTTACGCTCCTGCCTTTTGAGCCAGGAGATAAATCTTCCCTGAAGCATTGTACTTGGAAAACTGTTCTGTTATTGGCTCTAACCTCAGCCAGAAGAGTGTTTGAACTCCAAGCCTTTATGGATATCCTCCCTTCTGCGTTTTCCACAAGGACAGGGTTACCCTCAGGACAAACCCATCCTTCTTGCCCAAGGTAGTCAATGACCTGTCCCTCAGTCAAGGCCATACACTTACCTGTCTTTTTCCCAAACTCAGAAGGAGACAGTGAGAGAGTACTGCATTCCCTGGATGTGCACAGACAAATCAGATTTTACCTGCACAACACCAAGTCCATCAGACAGGCTGACCAACTTTTCATACCCTTCCACTCTAGAGCCCTAGGGAAGGCAGTGTCCAAACAGACTATTTCTACTTGTATCTCCAAGGCCATCACCTTCTGCTACCAATTCCATGGTAAGTCTCTGCAGGGTACAGTTAAAGCTCATTCAACAAGAGCCATGGTCTCTTCAGGTGCCTTCTTCAAGGACCTGGATACTTCTTTCTGGAGGCTACTACTTGGTCTTCGGTTCACACCTTCACCAAACACTACAGACTTGACCAGATTTCTAGATCCAGGGCAGGATTCACCAGGGCTATCCTTCATGTATTCCTGGAGTTTGCCTCTACACCACCACCCCAATCTCAGTGAGCTTTGGCACTCACCCATATGCAGAATATTGCAGAATACTGCAACATGGGAATAGAGAGACAAAGAAAAGTTGTGTAAAATCTTACCATAACCATAGATGTCCTTCTCTTCCATGTTGCAGCATTCCTTCCCACCCTCATTCCCCTCCTTATCAGCTAATGACTTCCCTATCTGGATGGCAATGATATGGCATTGCCCATACTAGGACTGGCTCCAACTGGGGCCTTCAGTTCTATGGGCTGGTGTGTGCTGACACCACCTTTATGGCTGACGTACTCTCAGCCTTGTCAGATGTGTCATGCACCTTGGAGGGACTGAAAGCTTTTGGTTGCTGGCTGCATGTGCACGAGACTAGAGGAGTATACCCATATGCAGAATACTACAACATGGAAGAGGACATCTGTGGTTATGGTAAGATTTTACACAACTTTTCTTTTTATTTGCAGAGGATATTATTTTGTACTTGATAAAGCCAGAAAAGGACAATTTGGTGCTGTGGAACATTTTGAAACAGTTTCAAGCCTTTTCATGATGTAAAATTAAGGGAGATAAAATAATGGCGAGACATCTAGACAAACATGAATTGTTTCAGGAATACCCATATTTATGGGAACATAAGATGAAGTATTTAGGAGTATGAATTATAAAGGGTTATGTCATCAGATACTCAGAAGAGACCAAAGATATAATACAAAAACTGAGAAACTGGAAGCTCTTGTTTATGGATAGTAAGGTATAAGCATTAAAAATGTTTTTAGTCCCTTTAGTTTTGCATGCAAGTCAGATATATTTTATCAACAAGACGAGCAGCTGTGAACAATAATAAAGAGCTGAAGAAATTTATTTGGGTGAAAATAGAGGGAAGGGTTAAGTGGTACAAGTTGATTCTCCCCAAAAAACAAGGTGGTTTAGGATTACCTGATTTGTATAGATATTTTAGAGACGCACAGTTAAGGCTCTCATACATAGTACAAGCAGATTATAAATCAAAGTAGAAAGAGCTGATGATGGAGGGGGAAGCTCAAGAAAAGAGGAGAGAGTAGTATTGTGGATGCATATTCGTAAGGAGAATAAAATCAATGTGGAATATTATATTCATAACATTTCAGAAAGTATTCTAAGAACCAAGTCGGCACAGGAATGGAAAAATGAGGTTTTGCCATTAGGGATTATTGCAAATAGGGGTACAGAAAATAAGCAAGAGGGGACTGGAGTTTACTGAAGAAAACTGACGAAGGCACCAAGGCATTGAGAGCAAATAACTGGGGAGGGTAAGGTTAGAGTAGGATGAGGCCAAGCAAAAATTTGGACTGCAGGTTAGAGATTGCCTTCCCTGGCTGGGATTGATATCAGATTATTGGCAAGTAGAAAGTGATAAGGGAGTCTTAAGTCAAAGATCATCTCTGGAAGAGTTTTTGTCAAGTCTAGAATAGAAGCTGTTGTTTAAAAAAGGAATAATTAGCAGGACATGTAAAATATTGCATGATTACGGTAAGAATGAATCAGAGGGAGGTTAAAAAAGACCGAGAAGAAAGAATGGACAGCAGTTTGCTAAGGAGCAATGGCAAGGCAATATGTATGACACACAAGTACGCATCAAAGTCCAGAAGGGTTTGGATTTTTGCTTAATAGTGGATTGGACACTCTAAATTGGCCCTAGGCATGAGTGTGTGCCTTCTGTGGAAGGGTTGGGCGCCGGGCTGGCAACTCGACACTGTAAAATTCCACTGCCAATCGAGCAGCCAGGTGATCCGCTGTGTTGACCCCTAACTGGGAAAAGCCGAAAGAAGAAGAAGAGTATTAGTATAGGTATTTTTATACCCCAAGCAGACTTCAGTGAATGTTTCCTCAGATAGTTAGTTGCTGGAAGTATGATGAAAAAAAGAAAGGTAACTAGTAACATGTTTTTTTTGGGAATGTGATGAGTTTGCAGATTTTGAAACTTCCCTACAGAGTCCTCTGTCAGAAATATTGGGGGAGCAAATAGATGTTTTTGAGCTGGGATACAGGATCTGAATTGCCTAGAAATAAGAAGGCCTTATTCTTTGGCTGCCAAAAAAGCAATTATTAGAAAATGGATATAATCTAAATTGTTTGTAACTGACATGTTGAATTTTGTTTAAATAGGTAAAATAACTGGAAATAAGTTCTGTAGAAAAGGAAATGAGCAAATTACATGTAATTAAATGCAGTCTGTGGGGAGAAATGCATGCAGAATAATGTTTAGGAGAAAAAGTGAAGTTTAAAGGATAGCAACAGTTAAGTAGTTTATGTAATGTTGGAGCTAATGGCAGTTGTTATAGGGAAAGAAAAGATATGCAATGTATAATGCACGAAAAATGTTAGTTTTTTTTTCGTTTCTATTAATGTGTGCGCTTGTGTCTTCAGCAAAAATACAAAGACTTTGAAACACAGACGTGATGCAATACCTTTTATTGGACTGACATAGGCTTTGCAACTACTTGGGCTTTCAAGCTGCCATGAGCCCTTTGTTGGGAGTTAAGCACTCCATCTTACTTTGGTAATGTAAAAATCCTCTTGTGCCTAGAATGGAAAGTACATCATTTGTTTTCATTTGGCAACAAAAAAAGAGACTTGAAACATACTAGTATGGAAAAAAATATGCAACTTGGATGTCTCAGATGATTTCACCTGGAGACTGTGTGTGTGTGTCTGTGTGTCTGTCTGCATGTGCGAGACTGTGTAAGCCTGAAACTACTGTAGACGGCCAGATCATACCATGCTATTGCAAAGTATGGCATGTCACATTAGAGCCAGTGTTCATTTACTAGAGAAGGTAACACTTGAAGAGGCTGCTCTGTCATTAAATTAGACAATAAATCATAGTGCAGCAGATATGTAGGATGATTAGCTAAAGCCAAAGAAGTATTTGTAATTTGTTACTCTATCTCAGTGATCATTTTGCGTTTGCAGCAGATGTGCTAGTTCTCCCATTAACAGGCTAGACTGTGTACTAAATGTGTACTTAATATTCAAGAAAAGTATGTACTTTAAATGTGAAGAAGACAAATACATTTATTGTGGGGAATAAAATCATAAACCTAATTTTTGAGACATGCCAGAATATACAAACTTTGTTTACATCTGAGGTAATTGTCTGAAGACTTTCAAATGTAAACAACTGTATGTAACCACTGAAGGAAAGAGATACAGCAATCCAGCTGTTTTATAATGATTTAGTGTGTTGTATTAGAAGTGCTGGCTTTATGGTTAAAGTTATCCCTACAAAATTGGTATGGATCAAAATATTCTGTCATTCTCCAAGGAACATTTCCAAAATGTAATAGATTAATAGTGCTTTGGGAATGTGTCACCAATTTTCTGGCGTCTGTATTCTTGCTGAGTTAGAACTGCTCTCCCAATAATGTTCTCTCAGTGTACAGTTCATTATCAGGGTTACTTTATTCACTTTAGGTCAAGACCATTTATTAACAGTCTGTAAGAAAAGGTTTAAAGTGAGTGTGAGTTTTGATGTATGTGTTGAAACAGTGTTGTGAAGTCAATAGCCATTTACAAGCTGTTGGAGGCACAATGTAAAAAAATTATTTGTACATGTATCTGCTTCTCTACACGCGTACACAGTTCATTTCAAGCCTGCAATATGACCATTCTTTGCTGAATAGGTATTTTAACTGTGTATGATAATTAAATTTCATTACAGATTGAAAATGAAACCATTATGTGAAATTCAAATTTATGAGACAAAGTGATATGCTCAAGTTTTGATATGAGTACACTTGTTTTCCTCCTGCTGGTAAATTGTCATTTATAATCACTTAAGAATATTAAAAAAAATGAACTGCAAAGGTAAATAAGATACTTTAAATGCTTCCCATTTTTTACTTTGTTGCTGCCATTGCAGTCTTAATGTCTTTATGATTGATTAATAAAAATAGAAAGCAAACGGCACAAGCAGAGCAAGGGACCGCAATGTTATGCTGTACAAAAAGGCTGTTCGTTTCTCACAAATAAATCCACAGTCAAATTACTGTAACACACAAAACCGTTTATTCCAATAGGTTAAAATCCACAATCAGATAAGCGTTTTCGTCTCTGCTGATTCAGAGACTTCTTCGGATAACAAATAATAAATAATGAACCCCTTTAATATAAAACTAATCAATTATGTCATCAGTACTACACCCCCTAATTAATATAACACGCTCACCAGCACACTTGATTCATTACAAAACTTGAAAAAAAAATCACCGAAATGCAGCTTTAAAATATAAATATAATAAATATAGTAAAAGTAGATTTTAAAAGATATGATATATACCATATGAACAGGGATCATAAGCATTTTAAATAAATAAATAAATAATGCCAAAAAAATTAATTAAAACCCATAGAGTATAACATACAAAATTCATATAAAAAACATTTAATACAATAAATTCATCTTTCAAATGCTTTCAACTTTAGGAAACAAGACAGTGAAAATGCATCATTAAGCCCTGGCCACTGTGTGGCGTTAGTTCTCAATTGTCATTAAGCCTCATGTTTTTCCAAAATAAGTGACCATGGACCACCTGTTTTGTCAGGAATAAGGGTCTCAGTAATAAATTTAAAATTATGGTCAACATATTCGAGGCAATGATTTGCCAAAGCATTTTTTATGTTTTTATTCCTTATATCCCTAAAATGTTTGTATATGCAGTTCCTGAACTTCCTCTCCATCTTGCCAATGTAAAAACAAGGACACTTTAAGCAAAGGGGCACAATACACTACTTTTTCAGTATTGCATGAACACTTCTGATTTAACTTCACATTTATGTTAAAACTGGATCCTTCTTTAACATATGGACAGTAATTGCAGCTGCCATACCTAATCAAACTACCACTTATACATCCTTTAGAGCTAGTTTCCAGGATGGTCTTTAGGCATTTACCCTTTCGGTGTACAATGCTGGGTTTCTCCCCAATAGATTTCCTAGTATCCTTATCGTTCACCATTACCAACCAGTTCTTAGAGAGTATATCAGCTATAGTCCTACTGGAACTATTAAACTTTGTCACAAATGCAGTGTTGAAATTGTTTTGTGTCTAAGACTCAACACAATACAGGTTGTTGGAGCTGCCATCTTTGTGTGAGGTGGGGTATTGTTTATTTTCAGTGTTGTTATTTGTGACAGTCACCCATGCCGTCCCCTGTTTTTTTATATAAAATAGGCAAAAAATTCCCCCTTTCACGTTTATTAATTACTTCTAGCATGACCTCATTCACAAGATTGGATGGGTAACCCCTACAAATAAACATATCCTTCAACCTGTCACATTCATCCAGAAAGCTGTTGAAGTATGTGACCATACATGCGGCCCTTACAAACTGCTCTTTGACTACAGTTCTTTTTTGTTTGTAAAGATGGGAGCTCTCATAGTGTAAATAGCTGTTCGAGAATGTGTATTTCCTGAAAATTTCTGATTTAAATACTTTCTGTTCCATATCTTTCATTAATTTAATAATCAAATATGAAATTTCATCAGAGCCAATGATGTGGGTAAACTTCCAAAAGGTTGTCGAGCTGTTCACATAATCTAAAAACTCATAAATCATTTCAGTGGGCCCTGTCCAAAAAATAAAAATGTCACCCAAAAATCGTGCAACATTTACAAAATGAGAAATAAGGTGAATTTAGTAAGAATTTGTTTTCCCATTGGACCATTACCACAGTCGCATATAGACCCCCACATGCTGAACCCATCGACACACCCTCCAATTGTAGATAAAACTCATTATTAAATAAAATAAAATTGTTATATAGCACAGTCTCCATTAGTTGTTCATAAACATTAACCTTATTTTGGGCTATTCTCTTTTCCACAAAATCATCACAAAACCACTCAATGTCTAACTTGTGTAGTATATCTCTGTATAGAGCTTTGACATCAATGGTCATAAAAAGTCCTGCATTGAAGTAGTCGAGACTGTTTATTCTTTTCAAGAAATCCCATGAGTCCCTACATAAATTGACCTCACCTTGCAATACCTCCTTCAATTGCAAGTGTATATATTTAGCAATAGGCTGTGTTATAGATCCCCTACTATCCACTATAGGTCTCATTGGGGGGGGGGGTCATAGAGATCTTTGTGGATTTTGGGTAGGCCGAAGATGGTGGATGTCATAGGATGGATAACATTCATGTAATTAAATTCGTCAGTGGTAATGCTACCTTCAATAAATAAATTGTGTTCACTTCCAATTCTTCTATAGGTTCCATTTAATTAATTTAATGAGACTTTTTATATGCTTTCCCTTCTAATATCTTTTTCATTTTATCATTGTACAATTTAACATCCATAATCACCACACCTCCCCCTTTATCTGGTTTTATAATCCTCATCCCATCATTAAATTTCAATTTCTGTAAGCATTCAAATTAGTCTTTAGACATGTTATATGCTATAGTTGGAACTTCCTCCTTTCTTGGCTGTGTAAATCCAGCTCACATAAACTTTAAAACAACTGTAAGGATGGGTGGATTGGGGGGTGCATGTGCTAGAGATGTACAATGGGTTCCCAGTATATTCTGTGTTGTGGAACATTATACTCAAATTCAGTTTCCTTACATATTGTTTTAAATCTACTAAAATGTTGCTCACATCCATAGATTTAATAGGAGCAAAGGACATACCTTTGGCCAATAGGTCACATATAGCCTGATCACTATGTATAGAGGAAAAATTAAATACTTTAAAGTCACCTATTGAATTTAAATGGATGGATGTTTGGTCAGTTTGGGATAACATGTCTGCTATCTCTGCCCCCGAGTGCTGTATCTTGGCCTGCCTCTCATGTTCCCCCTGAAGTTGGAATGGATGAATGTAACAGGTTGAAGGATATGTTTATTTGTAGGGTTACCCATCCAATCTTGTGAATGAGGTCATGCTAGAAGTAATTAATAAATGTGAAAGGGGATATTTTTTGCCTATTTTAAATAAAAAAACAGGGGATAGCATGGGTGACATGGTCACGGATAGTAACACTGAAAATACACACTACCCCACTTCACGCAAAGATGGCAGCGCCAACAACCTGTATTGTTTTGAGTCTTAAGACACAAAACAAATTCAACACTGGATTTGTGACGGCGTTTAATCGCTCCAGCAGGAATATAGCTGATATACTGTCTAAGAACTGGTTGGTAATAGTGAACAATAAGGATATTAGGGAATCTATTGGGGAGAAGCCCAGCATTGTATACGGAAAGGATAAATGCCTGAAGACCATCACGGAAACTAGCTCTAAGGGATGTGTAAGTGGAAGTTTGAATGTGTGGCAGCTGCAATTACTGTCCATATGTTAAGGAAGGATCCAGTTTTAACATAAATAATATAAATGTGAAGTTAAATCAGAAGTGTTCATGCAATACTGAAAAAGTAGTGTATTGTGCCCTTTGCTTAAAGTGTCCTTGTTTTTATATTGGCAAGACAGAAGTTCAGGAACTGCATATACGAACATCTTAGGGATATAAGTAATAAAAACACAAAAAATGCTTTGGCAAAACACTGCCTTGAATATGTTGACCATAATTTTAAATTTGTTATCATTGAGGCCCTTTTTCCTAACAAAAGAGGTGGTCCATAGTCACTTATTTTGGAAAAACATGAGGCTTTATGGCAATTGAGAACTAACGCCACACATGGCCAGGGCTTGATGATGCATTTTGACTGTCTTGGTTCCTAAAGCTGAAAGCATTGGAAAGATGAATTTATTGTATTAAATGTTTTTTATATGAATTTTGTGTGTTATACTCTATGGGTTTTAATTAATGTTTTTTGGCATTATTTATTTATTTAAAATGCTTATGATCCCTGTTCATATGGTATATATCATATCATATCATCTTTCAAGATCTACTTTTACTATATTTATTATATTTATATTTTAAAGCTGCATTTCGGTGATTTTTTTCCAAGTTTTGTAATGAATCAAGTGTGCTGGTGGGTGTGTTATAATTAATTAGGGGGCATAGTATTGATGACATAATTTATTCATTTTATATTAAAGGGGGTCATTATTTATTATTTGTTATCTGAAGAAGTCTCTGAATCAGCAGAGATGAAAGTGCTTATGTGATTGTGGATTTTAACCTATTGGAATAAATGCTTTTATGTGTGTTACAGTAATTTGACTGTGGATTTATTTGTGAGAAACAAATGGCCTTTTTGTACAGCATAATATTGTGGTCCCTTGCTCTGCTTGTGCCGTTTGCTTTCTATTTTTGTGACTTTTGGTTTATTTTGTGATTAATAAAAATGTTGACAGTCCCCCCTCATTTGATTTTTATTTAATCTCTTCAGTTATGTACAAATGCGCAGCATACAGTGCTTGCCTTGTCTTCCCATTGTCTCATTTCTCCCTTTCAGTAATTCCTTCTGTGACATATCTGTGTCAGCAGTCTGCTTTAAGGCCTTGCTTTCGTCCCTGTCACAAATTGTCCTCACCTAGATGAACGTCTCAATTGCTCTTGATACCGTTTCCATCAACACTTTATCAAGAAGCACTGTACGCAAAAAATGTTCTCTTGAAATAAACAAACTGGAGATGTGAGAAGTCTTAGGAGGTCTGAGAAGCACTTTCAGAGCTAGTTTTCCACATTTTGGAATCATTCCAAGCAAACAGACACTGATCTAGACTGTGACAAAGAAGTTGGGGGAGCACTCTTCTGTTTGCATTACTGTCATAAAACTGAATGTTCAACCCCAGATTCTGTTTCAGGCTTGCCATCCTTCTAGAACTTCAAACAGTTCAGTAGATCTAAACAGCAGGACAGGTCCTAGCTCAGTAAGTAGAAGGTGATGTCTTCACTCAGTTGTTTTCTATTAATGTAAAACACTGTTTGCTCCAAAACCTCAGATGCTAGCATTTCCTTTTATAATGCATTGAAAATGTTATGGAAAGATTATTTTCTACACTTCCCTCTCCCCAGCATCTCACATATAGTTTTTAATTTGGGAGGGCTCCCAACCCTGCAGGGATCATCAAGCTTCTGTGTCAGTCATGTCACAGACCCATACATTCTTCCCATTGGCAAGTACCCACTCCTGACAGGTATGACTTTGGTGCTAAGAGTCATGCTGTCACCCACTGTGGGATTTGGGGATTTTGTGATGCAAGGCACAAGTCCCCCCAGCTGCCTGTGAGTGACTTCTGCTATCACTTGCCATGAGTATCACATTTGTGCTTTCACACACAACTTCTGTATTGCCTGGTGTGTAGCACATCACGTAATGTAAGCACAGCCGTTTGGTCATCCTCATTGGAACAATCTGCAGATCCTCCCTTCCCTCCAATCCTATAGGAGAGCCAGCAATTGCCATTTCTCTCCTAGCTGTCCCAAGCCAGTTCCTACCAGCACCTGCTAATCAAGGCGGGGTCAGTGGTGTGTAAATCATGGCATTATCCTTCTTTACCAGTGAAATTGCATCCCTTGTTTCTTCTTATCTTAGGTGTAAATGGTTTTAGATTTAACTTTAGAACACTGACATCCATATACAAAGTCACAAATGTTATATAGCATAATAATAATAGTGGGCCATTTATTGGAGTGGAGTTATTGATGTTACATAAGCCTTTAGTACAGTAAATCATGGGTTATAGGTCAACAAGATAATGTCTGGTAACTTTGGGCCTGGGGTGGTTTCACATTCCCATATTTATTTTAGTAAAAGAACCTTTCAGACAACTTCTGTTAATTACATTTCAGACACAGGCAAACCTACTAGAGGTATTTCCCCAGGGGTCCATTCTTGAATCCATTCTGTTATCCCTGCATCATAATTTTCTTACTCTTCCTTTAAGTCACCCACCTCTCATCTGACAACATGCACAGATGTATTCTAAACTCTTTGTTGGCAGTGGTACAAACCTATTTTAATTTACTCAAGAACTGAATATCCCAAAATAGTATGACAGGCAGTATTAAAAAAAGAAAGCCATCATAACCTTTGCAACCCCCCCTTCAAAAAAACCTATAAAATCTTTCACAAATTTTAGTTAACTGTCCAAAAGAGGGAAATTATTAACATAGTCCTTGGTAACAAATATGTAGGCATTACCATGCCATACACTGTCATTTTTGCTTCACACAGAAAGCAGAAGTTGTTCTGTAAGATCTAAAACTTTTTTTTTTTTTTTTTTACAGAATAGCAAATTTAAAGTCTCCAGCTCCAGTAAATGTATCGGCCAAAAATGTACTCCGAAATTAGAGTATGCCATACCTGTCGTCTTATTAAGCAACAAACACTGCAAGTCTTTCAAACTAAAACTATAGACTACTTACAAAGAGTAGATGATGGTGTTGGCTCCTTACTGCAGTTCTGAGACACTTAAGTTCGCACTCCCCAGAATTACAAAAAGAAGTCTAAAAATACTGGAGAACAGCAAATGTTGAACTTCCCATATTCTCCTTTAAAATTTTGTGCAGGTGGGTAAGGCTTCCTGCACCCCCATTGTGGGGGAAAGCCCCTCCCCCCATCCCTTTCAGCTCCTATATACCAACTCCGAGATTGCTATACCTTAGAGAAAAGAAAATATTCTGAGAAATGACAGTTTTAGAATGTAGTGTTTATGTAACTCTACATTTTCTGTCATTTAAGTCTCGCTATTCCAAGACTCGCACTAATAAGTCCTTACTGTTGTACTCATGACAAAAGCCTCCTGCCTCTGTACACCTTTGAAGAGTATATATGAGGTTTTTGTAAGGTTCTGAATTGTTTCTTATTCATCTTTTTTGTACTTTGTTTTGGCTCCCCGTAGTTGACCATCAGCTGCTCCCGTGTCCTCTTCTAATCTACTAGGTCTACTGGACATGTCTTAGCCTCATCCCAATCCATGTCCAGGACCAGTGAGAAGATTCAGGAACTTGGGACCATTTTCTCCTAATTCCCCACCAACTTTGGGTGTGACCAGCAACACTCTAAGGGTGAGATGTGCAAATGGTGCTAATTCTGAACCACTCCTCATTTCCACAAGTGGCTAATGTCAGCAGGATTCCATACCCACCCTCAGGCAGCAGTCTGATCTCAGCCAGGGAAATCAAGACTGTACAAGTATGCCCCTTGCATGCTGACCTCTGTCCTCTTGCCCAGGATGGGCATGCCAATCTTCATTGCCTATAATATCAAGTGGCCTGGCTACTATTTGAACTCAGTTCACCTGGGATGCAGTCGGACTTTATCCAGCTACATCACAAACATGGGCTTCTGAGGCATAGTTTTCAATGAAACTGTCTGTCAGAATTTCTTAGTTTAGTTATTTTGATTTTAGTTCTTTATTAAAGTCTGCTACATTGGGCAGCCACGGTGGTGCAGTGGTTAGCATTGCCGCCTCACAGCAAGAGGTTCTCCGGTTCAATCCTCGGCTGGGGTGCCTTCTGTGCGGAGTCTGCATGTCCTCCCTGTGGTCACGTGGGTTTCCTCCGGGTGCTCCGGTTTCCTCCCACATCCCAAAGACATGCTGTAGGTGGATTGGACACTCTAAATTGGCCCTAGGTGTACGTGTGAGTGTGCCTTCTGTGGAAGGTTGGGCGCCGGGCTGGCAACTCGACACCGTAAAACTCCACTGCCATTCAATGTGCGGACAAGGTGATCCGCTGTGGCGACCCCTAACCGGGAAATGCCGAAAGAAGAAGAAGATTAAAGTCTGCTACATTCTGGCCAAACATTTTTCAATAAACTGACCAAAACCAATTCCAGGAGAACTCCTAAAATCTTAAAAAAAAAAAAAATAATAGTTAAAGGCAATGAGACCTGAAAGGAGTCATCCTTTTTTTTTTTAGCTAAATAGCTAAATGGAAGGGATTATATGATATTACCAGTAACTAACCTTTTTGATAATTCATGACCGTGATGATGTGGCTCCTGTAGACTGGGAGAAAAACTAATAGGATTCCTCATTACACAGAACCAATAGTATTCCTCCTCACTTAAAAGAAAGCAAGACAGATGCTGAAAATATCTTACCTGTTAGTTTGACCTCATCCGTGGCAATAATCATAGGATCACTGCTAAAGTAAATAGTTTTGGAATATTTGGAAGCCAGTGAGATACTGAAAACAAGACAATATGGTTTCATAGCAGGAAGGTAATTTTAGACACATCTAGTAGAATGTACTCCTAATGAAGACAGTTTTTCTTAAGTTTTTTAATACATATTTT